>NC_133355.1:16802855-16962855 GCF_030506205.2 Paramisgurnus dabryanus | reverse complement strand
AAAAAATATTTTTATTTAAATTTTTATTAAATAAATTTTTATTTATTTAATATTGTTTATTGTTTGTTTGAAAGCAGTGGGCCTGTTTTTTCATTTGATATATATGTAGGTTTATATACTTTATTTTAGAAGACAATTTTTCTGGAATGCATTTTGTGAAAATTACAAAAAATGCTGGCGGGCAACTTTTCAAAAAAAAAAAGGCTGGCGGCGAATGAGTTAAGACCTAGTTGGTTTAAATTAATATTGAGTAAATAAATATAAATGTTTTATTTGTGTAAGCTTTCCTAATCAATGTCTATGTATTAATCTTCCCATGCCTACCTCTCCATTGAAAAAGCAGAATATGGTTGCCACCAGCAGTCCCTTGAGAAACAGAAAACATGGAGGCATTATTATTATTTCTACCTCTTTTCCAAATAAGCAACAATCACTGGGGAATACCTGGTAATGCATTAAAATATGCATGATGTAGTCATAAACCTCTCCTGCCAGCCGGTTCTCTGGCCGCCATGGGAAGATGACGAACTGAATGCCCAATAAAGGCACGAGGATGAGGGTGGCCCTCACTGCCTTCATGTACATGTTGGACTCTGCTCGGTGAGTATCTCTCAGTTTCGTCACCAAGACTCGTACTATGTTTAATAGAAAGAACAGATTGACCTGAAGCATAAAGAAAAAGTCAAGTTAGCCCAAATGTTCCTCGAATAGTCATTTGCTAACATGCTCTATTTAGATTTTAAGTGGTCACAATAAGCTGTGAATAAAGATGTGATAATTGATTTTTAACACAAAGTCTCTTCTATGAGATGAAGTTTAGTGTGGTATCATCATCATTATCAACCATTAAGAATAAAAATGTAACATTAAAACAGATCAGAGCAAATCATATAAAATTCAATAAATGGATATTTGAAGCGTAAAGTTTATTGAAAGTAAATAAATGTGTTGAGTTACCAATAAAGCTGCCATTATGGGGCCGTGAACCACATAGAGCAGATGGGTGTCCACGCTCATCCAGCAACTAGTGGAAAAACACAATAAATCCCAAATCAGATCTACTGTCCGCTGAAACCGGCCCTGTCTTTTGTATTTACAGCAAAGGAGCAACGAACATTACTCACTTGTCATCAAAATATTTTTTCCTAGCTACAGCATGGATGGATGCAGGCACAAGGGGGAAACCTGTTGAAAGAAGAATTGAGACATAAGTCAATCACAACATATTCTTTCTTATATTTTACTTTTCATACCCATTAACAACCTCTATGAAACAAAATTTAACGAGACTGTGAACCATAAATCATGTAAAATGTGTAATGCAGAGCATGATTTATTCAAGTATCAGAGTATTCAAACAGACATTTCTCTATGGGCTCAGCATCTATATTTGCTAAATAAACATTTCAATGCATTAGGGGTTTGATGCAAAATCAATCCTTGTCTAGTAAAAATATTGGGAATTTTAACAGTGTGGCATTAAATATCTTTACTTCAGCTTAAAATGCCGCAAGGCATATCGGCAGATTTGTTACGGATGGCTGGGGGTCTCCCTGTTTTGGTTATAAATGACGGATATGGCACAAGCTTTAATCGTGGATACTTTAATAATGATCCACTGTAAAGAGCTCTATTGTCCACTTATCAGCTCAGCCTGTAACCCGTGACACTGTGTTTACTCACACAATGGGCAAAACAAGACAGTTAGGGCCTGATCTTCAATAAGTCATCATAATAAAGCTGACAGTGATGTCAGTGCTGAAGCCCCACGGTGCAAACGATCCTTTTCATTCTGTGTTCTCCCACAACACATTTAAAAACACTTGTTTATCGCCGCTATTCACTGGGGAATTGTTCTGATCCACAAGGATATTATACAATTATCTTCATAAATCCACAACGTAAAACAAATTATCGAATGATACTATACTATAGCTCATATTACCTTAGATATAATATTACCAAGGGTACAATGGCTCAAAAATTAGGATCAGGGGTTTTTGGTAGTTTTTCCTTATGATTATAGCCGTGATTTTTGGTTATTTCTCTATAACTTCTGTGAGCGGTTGGACCCGGAAGCGGCGCATGATGTCAGACTTAACATCCAGATATGCACATGATATGGAGTTGGCCCACCCTTTGCAGCTATAAAAGCTTCAACTTTTCTTGGAATACTTTCTACAAGGTTTTGGAGTGTGTTTATGGGAATTCTTCTAAAAAGCACATTTGTAAGGTCTGACACTGATGTTGGATGTGAAGGCTTCACTCGTAGTCTCCGCTCTAATTCATCCCAAAGATGTTCTGTTGGGTTGAGGTCAGGACTCTGTGCAGGCCAGTCAAGTTCCTCCACACCAAACTCGCTCATCCATGTCTTTACGACCTTCATGTTGCAACAGGAAGGGCCCATCCCCAAACTGTTCCCATAAAGTTGGAAGCATGAAATTGTCCAAAATGTCTATGATGAAGCATAGAGTTCCCTTCACTGGAAGTGAAAGTTAATGACCAGGGTTCCCACGCCTTAGTTAACTTCAAATTCAAGGACCTTTCAAGGACTTTCCAGGTCCAATACCCTCAAATTTAAGGACTTAATATGGGGACACATTTCAAGTGAGAGCAAGGTTACATCATGTTACCTTTTAAGATACATTGATACAGTTCCCTTTCGAAGGAACTCGTGCTGCGTCACTGTGATGACATTTTGGGGACGCCTCCAGGGGTAAGTGCGTCTGAATGTGTATATCAAATTCAACCAATGGTGAGGCTTAACGACATAGGGTGACATGGGAGCCAGGAAATATATCGCTATCTTAAATATTGCCAAAGACGGCATTACAGGGACACAGGAAGTATGGCAAGGGAGATGCAGCGTCTCGTTCCCTACAACAGTTACATACGTAACCGGAGTCGTTTTCATGTGTCAAACACAACTATGCAAAAAAACATTTTGGTATGAATCAAAATTCGCATACAGAAGATATAAAAATTTAAAGCTAACAGTTTAGCACGTGTGCTTAAAAAGTCTAGAATTTTTATGAAATTATTCTACACTTCACAGGGAATAATATGGATTTTTTTTTAGAAAACGTCTTGCATAAAATAGATTCAGCACTTTCAATGACCTGTATTTATGTATGTATATTTTCAAAAAATTAACACATCCTTTTTTAGAGTGTAAAGGTCCTTTTTGCAACTTTCTACCTTTTTAATAGTTTTGTTGTAATAGATAAAAAGTGAAGCATACATTCCAAACATAATAAAGATTGATTTTTCAATGCCTGTATTAAAATTGCAGCTCCAAACTATAGGCTTTCAGTATTAAAAAACTGGAGGCGTTTTTATAGAAATGTCACTGAATTCAGAAATGCCAAGAGTGACTGAAATAAACATGTAATGGTAAACCCTTTGCTTAAGAGGTTATTTTTAAGTATTTACTTAAATGTTACTCCAAAAAAACTATTTGGCACCAATACTGTATCTACAATATTCACAAGCTATTTGACTCCTTTTTCAATTTTTAACAAACATGCATCCTTTATTTATTCTTAGAAATATTGTGTTGCAGCATCAGTATTCAATTCAAAGAAATACACTGTCACACAATATCACACATTTTCTTTGAATGTCCCATCGTACCCTACCCCAGAATGAGGAATCATAAAAACAAATGGACATCAGATTCTGTCCTATCTGCCTTTAAACAAATGTTTGTGCAGTTGACAACATCGTGCAGCAGGACATTAACACAAGCAAATGTGTCCAATAAATTATTGAGCAAAAGTGATGAAACAGCTGCTATGTAAACAGGTCACGATACACTCTGTGCTAAGAGGAAGTGCGCTCATATTTTTACAACTTTCATTTTGGCGACAGATGCTAGTGCTGCTTTTCAGATAAAGAAGAAGACTCACCCCATCCCAGAAGATAATACCAATGCAGGTGCTGCTCCTCTGCAAAGACGGCCACCACGATAAGAGTATGCAGGTAAATCCCCTCACACAGCATCCAGAAATAGTTACAGCCCAGCATGTACATGTGGAAGAAATGCAGCACCTTGCAGCCAATCTGCAGAGGGGACGAATGAGAGAAACAGAGAGGGAGAAAGACAGATGCTTTCGTACTGACGGCAATAATCACTCAATATGAAATCTAAAAGGCCTCATTAGGTATTGGCTTTGGAAGAGACCTCTAAAATGTTTTATGAATGAAGTACTGCAGTGAATCAATTCTGGGTTTGCTGTACACATTTACTGTAGATTTTACAATGCAACCATAGTATCAAGATTATTTATGTGGTGTAATCTTGTTTTATCATTGACTGTTTAATTTTAGGGGTCCCATGTCCCAGCGACCACAATGATGAGTGTAACCAGATTGAGCTTTACTCAGTGCACAGTTCATACACACTAATCTAATAATTTTTTTTTTTTTGCTACATATTTTATACCCTTTGACGTCAAATCTATTTAGGGCCAACAACAACCAATACACATGAAAAAATAATGTTTTGAGTTGTGCAGATTGGTGATAAAGTCTCAATTTGATTGGATTGCACCCAGGGCTGGACTGGGACAAAAATTCGGCTCTGGCATTTTGGCACAAACCGGCCCACACTACATACACTGCAAAAATGATTTTCAAGAAAAAATGTTCTTAGTATATGAGCCAAGAAAATAAGTCTAGTTTTTAGAACAAAAATATCAAATTTAAGTGATTGTGCATAAAACAACCAAAAAAATGTTTCAATGGGGTAAGCAAAAAAATCTTGAACATTTTTCTTAAACACTAAATGCAAGAAAATTTCAAGAAAAATTAGCTTACCCCATTGGCAGATTTTTTTGCTTGTTTGAAGAGCCTGCTTCTTTTTGTCGCGCAGTTTTTCTGCGCCTCCCTTGCGTTTTTTCTCTCTCTCTCTCTATTTTGACACGTGAACTGACCGACGATGCACGCTCGCTTGCACAGATACCAAAGCGGTGATTGGGCCAGCTTAATGTCATTCAAAATAAAATAACCAATGGGCTGCTGCTTAAATGTGAGTGGGCCGGTCTATCTAAGAAAAAAAGGACGATGACTGGGCTGGTCAGTCATTGGGCCAGCTAAATGTCATTAAAAAAAATAACCAATGGGCTGCTGCTTAAATGTCCGGTCTGTCTAGAAAAAAAAGACGCTAACTGGGCTGCTTAGACAAAGAAAGTATGAGATGTATCGGCCCAAAAAGTACGTCGGCCCACCGGGAAACTGCCCGGTGTGCCAGATGGCCAGTCCGCCCCTGATTGCACCTGATGTCAACAATAAAAAACTTTGGGTAATACTTTAATAATTGGAGTGTTCAAGATTGACATGACACCTTCATAAGCATAACATGACATGTGTCATTAACAAGAAGGAGATATTATGCACACTTATGACAACTGTTATTAAGTGTCATTTGCTCAGTTATGTCATTTTTAATGCAAAGATGACATTGTTTGAATTGTCTTTGTTATGACAACTTGACGTAAACCAATATGTCATAAATCTGTCATAAACATACCAGAATAATTATCAAAGTTAAGAAACTACCTAGCTTTATGGGTTAACATTACCTTAAACAGTCATTTAAAAATCATAATACTATGTCAAATAATTTTAAATACCTTAACAAAATGTAACAGACACGTCAAAATATTTTTCTTAATTTTATGTATGTGCACAATGCATAAAAAACTGACAACTAACAGAGCTTGTTCTTCCTCACACAGAGGGTTCTGAAATTTTCTGACATAGAAGAAGAAACAAAACATTTAATTAATTTAATTTAATGTAATTAACTTTGCAGCAATATGGACCCTACGCTGCATGGCTTAACCCATTATTGTACTGTTTTTATTTAATTTTAGGTGAATCGGTCTCTGTAAGATAATTTCCTAAATAAGATAGCACCTCCCCAAAGGACACTGCATGGGGGCAAAGTGAGTGCGCGGGAAAAGCCACTCTCCACGATTCACAGTGGACTTCCCACTGAGACACATTTGGGTTTCAAAGACACACCTTTAGGGTGTCATACATTTGTATTCTTTTCTCTAAAAGCAAACTGTATATGAAATGCTACATGCACAAAGAATCTAAAATCTGTATCTTATTTGTTTTCTATTGGAATGTCTCATTGCAAGTGGTTACAATGGTCTCACTCTTATAACAACAGAATTCAATGTTAAAGTATATGTGAAACTTCATTCAATGTTGATAGACACCTCCCTTTCTAAGCATAAACCAATCACCCACTGTATACAGATTAAGGACAGCCCTTAGTTTTTACAACAACCAATCATTACCAAATTCCTATATGCTTTGTTCTCTGGTTATTTAAGGAGATGTGTAGAAGATTTAGGCGGGACTTTCAATATCGAGAAATGCACCCCCATGATGCTGTCCTGGCACAGCATCATGTATTTTTATTTTACTTTGAGGAATCTGTAACCAGATCTTCATCTCATTACCAGGTATGCAATGGGTTTTCGTTTGATTTTCGTATTCGAATTGGAATGTAAATTGGCTTCTGAATTATGTCTTACCTACCTGGTTAATAAATTGTGTTTGGATTATTCTGTGTTGCTACGAAAGTTATTGACATGATTAGTAAATTACGATGTATCCTTGTTACCGCAATGTCTGAAAATCAGGCTAGTATTACGGACCAAAATCCCAGACTAGATGGCATAGTAGTACATCAGCGGAGGATTTTGGAGATCCGACTAGCACTTGGCGTTAGTTTAAGTTAAATTAGATGCGTGGAGGCTAATTTCCTGTTTAGAGTAACAAGTAAATGATGTCTGACCACTCTAAATCAGATGAGCCTCAGCCTCTGGTTATTTCAATATTAATCTATCTAAGTTGCATATTAAATTATGACACGATTATACAAAGCTATCATTGGAGAAGACGGTCAGTTTGTTTTATGATAGTGGTCGTGAGCCTCTGGTTAGAAATAAATATTGTAATAATTAAGTTGCACCTCTATGGGGACTAAATAAAGTATGTTCAGAGATGAGCACGCGTAAAGGGCGGCCTTCTGAACATATGGTCTAACCTCTAGCAGCGACCAAGCCTGATTCGGTTGTGATCGTGGGCCCGCATGATTATTAAGTATTAATAAACGGCCGGTGCGTGAGTCCAAAGCGACATGAGTAGCCGAATGAACGGATGCAATAACAAGTAGGGCTAAACAAGAATAACCAAACATCCACCCAAATTCTGTAACTGTTAAAAGTAATTCTTAATCCGATTTATATTAACATTATCTTGGAGTCAGATAATAATACAAAATTGCATAATGCCAAAACGTCATCTGCAAGCGCCGGAAAAGACAGAACGCGCTATAATCCTCGTTTGGATTCCGCCGTTGGGCCAAACGGATGGATGGGGTCATATTTGGACCCTTACAGTCTCCAAATGCAATAAAATATAATTGTATCAATTTAAATTATTTTTATTATTATTATTATTGAATGATCGATTTTATTTCTTAAACACATTCTTAAAAACATTATGAACTGAAGAATAATTATGATGTTGTTATAAAACAATTTGACAGAGTATTAATATTTAATGACATTTTAATGACAAATTATATTTGTACCACTGTAGTTGAGGTCAAGAAAAATATTCATTACGCTGTTATAAAACAACATGACAGAGTATTAACATTTAATGACATTTAATGACATATTCAATTTGTATCACTGGTAAAAAGTGGTCAGGGTAACACTTTAGTATAGGGACCAATTCTCACTTTTAACTGGTGTCTTATTAGCTTACATATTGGCTGTTTATTAGTGTTTAAAAAGGACATAATAATCCCTTGTTCTGCATGACCGTATTGTACATCCCTTAACCATATCCAATACCTAAACCTAACGGCTACAACAACTACCTTATTAGCTATTAATTAGCAGTGAATTAGGAGTTTACTGAAGCAAAAGTCATAATTAATAATCAATCAAGTGTTCCCCATACTAAAGTGTTACTGTGGTAAGTTATGTTGTCTTGGTAATGTCAAGTTGTCATGGCAAGTTACGTGGTATTGGTTAATGTCAAGTTGTCATAACAAAGACATCTCAAACAATGTCATCTTTGCATTAAAAATGACACAATTGAACGGATGACACTTAATGACAGTTGTCATAAACGTGCATAAAATCTCCCTCATGTTCATAGCAAGAGTCATGACATGATTATGAATGTGTCATGTCAGTCTTATGAACACCCCTTCAAGTAAAGTGTTACCAAACTTTGTTCATAAATGTTGGTCAACTTTACTCATTTGTCTACTCAAACTACAGTATACTGTAAGCAATTATATGGTTAGTTTAATATTTGGCAAATTCAAGTATGGCATACTTAAACTATTTTAGGCTATTTTTGTAGTGATGTTATTGTGCTGCTTTTAACGGAGTTAAGTCCCCAACGTTTTTTATTTATTAAAGAAATAACCATTGCATTCATTAACATAAACAACATATTCCCTCTGAAGAGCTTGAGCTGTCTGACTCTTTGTGAAACAAAATGTGTGCAGATTTAATTAGTAGTTGGCAAAAGTCTTCATCTCAATTTGCACTGAATATCATCGGCCAACAACCCAATCATTCATCCTGGTGAACTTTCTATGTGTCCATAGCCATATGCTCTTCTGCCTGCTTACCCTCACAACTGCCAGCACATCCATAAACACATCCACCTTAAATTTACAAGACTCCTTTGCTTTGGGCGCCCTTGACGTGTAATGGTATTCTTGTAAGACTAAGCAAATCTCAGGGATTGAGCCTAAAGGGCCGGGTATACTTTTTTTCCGCGTCCGCGTCCGGCTCGCGCGCGCACGCGTCCGCGCAGCTTTCCGGGTATAGTCCCCGCGGCTACACGCGGATGGCCGCGTTCGACACTATACGCAATACGAATGATTTCTTATTCAAATTATTAGTCTAACAGGCTGTCAGGGCAGCACTGATTTGGTGACATTTAGAGTACATTAAAACATTAGGATAGGTGAAGAAAAGTAACTGATCCACCATTGCAAACACAGTTTAGAACAAACAACAAGACAACAAAGAACAGGAATCAAACAAACATGCTCCACAGCTTTCTGTTCTTGGAAGAAGTAAAAGTTAAAGAAGAAAAACGATAGTGTGTGTGCAAATGCTGTCTATTTCCTTTGTATAATTGTTTATAGTGGAGTGTCCTGTCTAAATATTTTCACGCGCATGCGCTGTCGTACGCGCACTGTACGCGCACTGTCCGCGCGGTCTCAAATTTTGGGCTGCACGCGGACGGTCCGCGCGGCCGTCCGCGCACCCTCCTGATGACGAAAATGACGAAAATGACGTCATGCGGACGGCGCGCATACGCGGACGTCCCGAGTATACTTTCGGCTTAAACTGAGGTGGCTGAGACCTGTCTGTAACCTCTTCTCTTTAAAACCTGGGAATGTATTCTGTACTGACTTCTTGGGCCTGGCGTAGGAGCTGAAAGGAAAATTAGGGGGAGCTTGTTCTTTTTGCTGAACAAGGATACCATAAATTAAACATGGAGATAACGCACCCCCATCACCTACAAAGGACGCACATTTTACAAAGACATCTGTACAACATGGCGCCCCCACAAAATAGACACTGTTTTGAGAAGACAGCAGGCCTACTTATCTGCTCGTACGCCTCTTTACTTTGAAAGACGCAATTAATGAGACTGCTTTATAAGTGTAGGAGCCTGGTGAGTGTGATAAATCATAAAACAATATGTATGAACAATCATCTGTTATAAAACTTCTCATCCAGTCCTACGCGTTTTAAGACAAGCCACTGCATTCCAACTAAATCAGGGTGCAAACTCATTTATGAGAATGTCTCACTTCTATCCCCCATTTGGGATTTTTCCATCTTGGAAAAAACATACAATGGCAAAAGTTAGGGTGTTTCTTGAAACGCATTTGTTCACAGTCTTGTTTTTAACAGATAAGTCCATATCTGAGAAAACATCTTTTTTTAGATCATCTAGTACATTCCAGCGTGGGATATTTATGCATTCTCTCTTAGACAGCAAAACCTAAGAAGATAAGCTTCAAAACTGCGCTCCATTTCTTACAAAAGCTAAACACTGAATATCTATCAAATAAACTTCACCCAAATTGAACAATCTTGTTTGCATCAAGACCCCCAATATATGTATTGATTCTAAAAAATGCTGGGCTATATTCAACCCAGACAATGTTTATATTTGATCCGACAACTGGTTAAAATAACCAAGCATTTTTGTTTGAAACAAACCAACATATGTTAAATTACAACCTAAAATGTTGAAATTGAAAACAATTCTGTATCGTAGATATAAAGAAACACAAACCGGATTCCTCTGCACAACTTTGGGGTTGTTGACCACAGTTATGAGGTTGACGATGGTAAAGGCCGAGTTGAGGACGTAGGAGAAGAACAAGTTCTTGTGAAGTGTGATTCTTTGACAGCTCAGACTCCTGTGTGAGATATAAAAATTAATCACAGATCATTCATGACAGATTCTATTTAAAATAGTTTCACGGAGGAATTAAATTTGACAGGTAATTTCAAGATGGTTTTGTGACAACAAACAATTTCCGCTTTTTGGATCAGTTGGCTGCTGGATCTGTGCAATCAAAAATGAATTTGTCTCTTACGGTGAAGAACTGATTAAGCCTTTCATAAATCTAAAGCATTGAACTATTTAAGATTTTCAAATACAGCATTTGTAAGAAAATTCAGAGATTAGGTGATTTATTCATGTCTTTGGCAATTGAACGAGACTATGGTAAAAAGATCCCAATAGAAAAGATGTACCCTGCTGAATATTAAAAAGAATGGAGACAAAAAATAATATAAAACTTTATAAATTATAACACTAACATATAGATCTATATATTTTATAGATTTTTGGCTGGATATTCACTGTGGATCACAAATTGTAATATAAATGACAAGTTTCTTTATAACTATTGAAAGCCAACATTTCTTTACTAACAGGAGTGAAATAGCCTATATAAAATGTAATTTAGTAGTAAATCCTCATCTGTTGTTAGTCAAGAGTTGTTTTAACAAGCTCACACGTTTTCTCTGTTCTGGGCCTGGTTCCCCAAAATGTTCTTATCGCTAAGTAGTTCTTAACCTATTCCTTAACCTCTCTCTTAACTCTATGGCACGATTCCCAAAACGTTCGTACGCTAAGTATATCTTCTGTAAGTCACACTTTCGTAAGGTTGGTCTGGACCATTCGTAAGCTCTCTCTTAGCGTTGTTTGGGCGCAAAACGCTATCGCCGCAGTCTTTAGAAATCAGCGCAGCGCAGTACAAGTCAAACTATGGTATGCTGACAATGATTTTATGTTATGGACATTTTTAAGACTTATAATAAAATATGTTTGCAATGGATACAGGACTATTTATGCAGTTGATTTTATTTGGTATCAGAACTAAAGAATCAAAGACGGCGCCGGTGTTTGTTCCTCATTGAAGTCTGTTCCCTCTATGTTTATAGCGTTTTCATCACGTTACATTTATAATTGATTTAGAAAGATTAAAGATTTCAATTGGTTATACTAAAAAGCAATAATATCATGTATTCTATTATACAATGTATTAAATATTTCATATTTGACAGTTTTATGTATTTTAACATATAGCCTGTCTTTTTCTTTTCTTTTTTTCTCTACTGTTTGTTTTAAAACTGTTATGTTTCCAAACATAATAAATATATATTATACATATAATATGATTCATACTGTAAAAATAATTGACTTACAATCAAGAACAGTCAAGATACATTACATAAATGCACACATATACATCTCAGTAGCCATTAAAACTTTCAATGTATATAAAGAATAAACGTATAATGTGATAAAAATGCTATAAAAACACTACACTAAAGGGAAACATAGGGGGAACAGACTTCCACACAACACCGGGCGCGTAACTGTTTAGTCCATGCCAATTTTTTTATTCATTTGCCTGACGTGGCTAAATAAAAAAATCGCCTTCCAAGACAACTCATTATGGAGCTGCTAGATCTTCTCAAACCATATTCTCTTTCTAACTAGGTTGCTTTTTATTGAAAACATTAATGGTAAGCAATACCCCATTAAACAGAAATACTGCAGCTCCTTGCCAATCAATTCTGATTGTTAAGTACCTTAACATTCGTATAAAAGTGTATTACATATTTTTTTGAAAGTCAAAACCCATGTCAAGAAGCGGCACAAGTGGCACAACGGGATAAGGAGGGTGGATAAATAGCGAGGGATACCCGGTTCGTCTACCCGTATTACTGACAATTTGATCATTTAATTAATAGTCTATATTTTACGGATAACTTAAACTATGTTAAAATAAATGTGACTGGAATAATTTGAGTAATGTTCCATTTGTATATAACGTGTAGTCTTTCTTAACGTCGTAATGCACCTTCGCGTGAAGTGGAAAATCGATCCCCGAGTGATCGATCGCAAATAATTAAGCAACTTCACTTGGGACAGCGCTATTGTACGTCGAACTTAGAGGCAGCGTGTTAAGAAGCTTCCTAAGAGACACTTCGGGGAACACACTTAGGAACATCAACAACTTTGGTAAGATATATCTTTTTGAGTCTTCTTAGCACGCTAAGAGTGAACGTTATCGGGGAACCGGGCCCAGATTTCTCTTGTTCACAAATCACAAGGTAAGGGCATTTTGCAACATCCAAAGGTAATGATATAATATCCCTGCACAATACCTTCAGAGTTCATCACCCAATTAACACAGTCTTGTCACTCACATGATCTCCCTCAATTTAATTTAAAATTGGCAAGAGAGATCAGTCTGAGCACAAAGCTGTTCCTGGGTCACTCGAGGGAGAGGAGTAAAAGCTGAGCTTATTTTCCAACGCTATTTCCCATATTCCTAACCAAATATTTCTGGCGTTATTTGGGGGGGCATAAATAAAATCTTAGTGCAGCTGTATATTGTCACGTACCTCACTGAGCACCACATCTGGACCCAATAAGACAACATTAAAACTTTGACATCTCAAGAGATCAGACTGTAAATATCACAGTCATATCATAAAAACAAGCGTTCCAGATGCTGCCACGGACAGTTTGTAGTGTTACGCAATGTGTCATGAACAAATACAATTTTACACATCTATATTTGCAGATTTTCAGATTATATACAGTCAGCATCCTTTGACATGTGTTACTGTAACTTAATATAAATAATAAAACATTATACAGCACAGTTACAGTTTCACCTTATTAAGAAGTGAAGCCAAAAACAATTGCATCCAAATGTTTATTTAAAATTTTACTGTAATCAATATCTAACATTATACACTGTCAAAAAATGGTCCCAAGTTGTCACTAATGCAGTACCCTTTAAAAACGGCCTAATATCAGTCCTTCCAGAAAAACGAGTTTTTTGTGATTGTTGCGGGCAAAAATCCTTGATCTTGCGGCATGTTTTCTTAAAAAATGAGATGGATTATGCGGGATATTTATGCAATTTTATGCAATGAAATTGCAGGAACTTGCAAAAATTGCGGGAACTTGCAAAAATTGCGAGAACTGTTAGCTTAGCTAACTAATTTACTAACTAGTAATTTGTAGCATAAGTTCTACCAGGAAACTCGAATGTTACGTCATTCATTTCACAAGGCGCAATCAATCATCCCTGATACTGAGAGTATATAAGCCTCGTACTCACCTGTCTTTGCGTTCGCAGATTCTAATGCCAGAATTTACAACCCACTCTCCCTACCACCATCTCCAGGTCGGTTCCGTCCATACTCGAGGGGGATTAGATTCTGGCCTGTCTTCATCTTCAGACAGGAACCGCAAGAATCCGTGACCCCGGATTTGAACTATTGTCGGGGCCTACGCCAAAGAACTATACTGTGTTACATTCCAGCCTTGGTTGCTAACTACTGTTAAATAAACTCATATCAATTCTTAACCTATCTTTGAGTCTTTCTGGTAGAACTTGCAAAAATTGTGGGAACTTGCAAAAATTGCGGGAACTTGCAAAAACTGTTTTCAGTTTTTTAATGATGTTCACATCACATAATCACATCACTTCATAACCTTCACATGGCAACAGGGGACAAGGCTGCGCTTGTGTGAGGTAGATGCAACATTTTTATATTTTCTCCTTATATATGTGATTTTTGTTATGAAAATGCGGGCATTATGAAATCATGCAAGCCCCGCATATTTTGCGCACGGAAATCTGCAATTTAAGCTGCGAAAGTGTGGTGTATTTGAAAAAATGCGACCCCCGCATAAATATGTGGACTTTGGCTGATTTTGCGTTAATTCATGTAATTGCATAATTGTGTTTTTCTGGAGGGACTGTAATATATGCCATAGATACAAATATGTGCTGTATACATTTGATACCTTTAGAGGTCCTATTATAATCTTTTTAGGTGCAAAAGTGTACTTTTGGAAAAATAGGGCCCACTTCCATTTCTTCTGACAGTGTTTGCTATAATCAACTTAAGATGCCAAATTAAATTACAAATGTAAACTATATGATAGGCATTTTACAATGTCCTGAATATTCTAATAACAAACAGGCATTACTTTCAAAAACAAGGTGTTATGTTAAAATGAGGTCTAAATCATAATGTATTTTTGATGCACTCTAATGGATGCATTTCCTCTCAACCTTTCAATTATCGTTTAATAGTGTACTTCAAAAAGTGGATGCAGTAAGCTACTCGTTGTATACAACAGTCATGCTAAATAACATTTGCTGTAGCCTTAAGCACAAGTGCCATCTAATGTATAAGACTCTCTCTTTGGCCCCCATGTTTAACTACCCATGAAATGAAGTTTACCTCAGAGGATACGAAGGAGGGAAACCAGATCTGCATGAAATGACACACAAACCTGACAAACTGAAAACCGGTCACTGGCTCAACGCAACTCTGTTAGACTAATGGACAAAAAGAGGATTTGCACTCAATAAAGCACAATGATGAGAAAACAACATTGTTTATGTCATGGCCAAATAATCTGGGTGTTTTTCGCCAGCGAGGGGGAGTTTTGGGACTCATTTAAAGTACATTTGTTAAAGTTATTCACTGAGGGATCACTTAAATAACACATGTATCAGTATAAAACATATGCTTTCATTTGACTGAATCGGAAACGCTATACTGACATTCAATTTATGATGTTTTTATTTCCAACAGCAACTCCTTTTAAAAACTTTGACGAGTAATAAAATAAATACAGTATAAAATCTTTTTTTTGTAATTTACTGTTTACTTTTTAAAATCCTCCTACATAATGTAAAGTACATTCTGTGAAAATGTACAGATATTTTTAATACTGACTGAATAAGATTGAAATCATAGTGAAATGGTTAAAATCAACCTTTGATGCTCCTAAAATCACATTAGATTATGAGACTTTAGCATGGATTTCACAGACAGGGTCATATAGCCCAACAGGGGCGTCATGCACCAATTTTTTTAAGGGGGCACAGTGTGCACAAATTTGTGCATACACAGACATCAAACTTTTTATTATAGAGTTTTCAGTCTTTTCCATGGCACTTACATTTCTAGCAATCTGAAAACCCCTGCTTTCATGCAAAAACCTCCAAAATAAAAGTGTTGACTAACTTTCATTTCAAACACTATTCAATCGGAATAATGACATATTGGTATCATATTTACATCTGAAACGGCATGTTTTATTTATTTAAGTTTTAATAAATGACTTGTTAATTGTGTTATTAATGCATTTTGCACAACAACTGCATTATCCTATAAAATTAATGTAATTTTAAATCCATAAAGTATATAAACAACAAAAATGACATAAGCTAGCCACATGGTTTAATATGTTCAATAATGATTTACATTTTTTTTTAGATAAAATTATTAGAGAAACACATTATTGCATCACACTTTACTTCACCCCCGTGAACTCTGGCGAACTTTGGCGTTGTACCAAGATGAATCTAGAAATCTACTAATATAACGTCGAGACTGCCACATTTTAAACCATACATTTTCTACACAGAGGAGGTTAACTGCACATTTCCGTACTGGGGTTTGGAAATGTTGTGAGTGTTTCTTACACGTTTTAATTCCTCAGATAGCAAAATGCAGAAGCAACAGAAAAGAGCCCGTGAGCGCGCTCAGACGCTGATGACGTCTGCGACTGCGTGTCTGCAGCGCCTGCCGCCAGAATAAAGTAATGTAACGCGATCAAAATGCCGAAAATCTCCGAAAAGTGACAAGGATGCAGCACAGAATTGATAATATTGTGCATATTAAACAGATTAAAATAACAGATTAATGGACACTTCTTTGATTTTGAGGTTGCATGCAAAATCCATTTGGCTCAAAAAAACCAAGGGGGCACATGCCCCCTCAGTTTGAATGGGCATGACGCCTCTGTAGCCCAATAACACCAATAGTGCCTGCAAATAAGGATGTTTAAACAGTTAATTTAACTTGATTTGTAATTTTTCTAAATGCTCTTTAGTCAGTGATCCTTCAGATTCACAACCTTGAAAGCAACCGAGGAGATACACAGTGTAGTAAATAATGAAAATAATTTTAATAAATCACTCATCTATAAAATAAGAGTTTCTACAAGTTTGATGTAAGTTTTGATGTATAATTTGGAATTCAATATAGTGAGTATTGATTTAGGTTTTTAATGCAAAGCACTGTTTACAGTATGTGGCAATTCATCAATAAGGCATGAAAGGCAACTCTTCCGACTGAGGAAATAATCATCTGATCTATATACAGTACTGTACCTAATCTGAGTTCTGTTCAATTCAGAAGATAACAAATTGAACTCCATAGTGCAGATTGTATTTTCATGGGGCCATGCCGGCGGTGGCAGGCCACAGGCACTGCCGTTCCATCTTTTCTATTCGGTTTGAATTGGCCACTGTGATGAATGAGGTAAGCGAGAGCCTCTTGATAAATCTTTCTTTGAGAATCTTAAACGAGGACTCTGTCAATTAAATAAATCTCAGACGCCAGCGCAGCAGTCTACCTTTCCATCGTCACCGTCAACAGCTCTGACAAATGACAAAGTGCTTGAGGGCAGACCAGATCTGACAAAAACAAGTAAACAACCGAGCGGCCCATCATTGAGGATTATTGATCTTTCCGAAGTAACTGGTGCTAGACTTCTAGGCTTCTGCAAGTCGTATTTTTATGTTAAGGTGATTAAAACTCACCTGAAATAGAAGAATATGGCCAGAGAGATGAGGAGGGATACTATAGACAGAGCATGACCCACAATCGCCATGTAATACAGAATATACGCCATCTGAAATGAGACAAATAAAGATACATGTGTTAGACATCAAAAGACACTAAATAGAAACTTTTATTTCCTGAAATGAGAAGTTTGGGCAAGGCATATTGAAGGGTCGTTTTTTACCCCCTTAAACTCTGCGGACCCAAAACTGCATAATCAAATAAATATTTTTATTGTGAAGCACAACATTTTCTGTAAAATAATACTTTTTTCATACATTTACTGAAAAGTATGTGGGCAGATGATTTTTCAATTCAGGCATGCCCAATTCTGCAAAAAAAAAAAGTATTATACTGCAGAGTAGTTTAGCTAGTAGGCTTTAGTTACGGTACGTTATGTCATGTTTCATCAATTGCTCATGGTTATTAAAGGGACACTCCACTTTTTTTGAAAATATGCTCATTTTCCAGCTTCCCTAGGGTTAAACATTTGATTCTTACCATTTTGGAATCCATTCAGCTGATCTCCGGGTCTTGTGCTAGCACTTTTAGCACAGCTTAGCACAATCCATTGAATCTGATTAGACCATTAGCATTGCGCTCAAAAATATCCATATATATAGAAAAATAACCATCAATAGGAGAGGACTATTTTCGGCTGCAGCGTAATATTATTGCGCCTCCTGCAGCAATGGTGCTGCAGCAAAGTTCCTTGATTATTACACCAGAATGAGAGTATATTTCCTAGCCATATCCAGGGGCGATTCCAGGATTTTATAAATGGGGGGGCACAGAGGGGATCAAAAACCAGTCAGGGGGGGCCAATCAGAAAATTCAAATGAAAATAGATACTGGTTTAGAAAATATTAAGCATGGTTCCCAAAATCTTGTGCAATGCACGTGCTCTAATATAGATGGTATTAATCTATTAATAATGTTTTGTATTTTGCATGGATTAGACAACACAGTTCTGTTCCAGAATAGTTCACTTTAAACAAATTGTCAAAATGTACTCATCCTAAAGTTATTTCAAACCTGTATGAGTTTTTCTAGTGCTGAACACAAAATAAAAAATTTTGGTAATATATTTGGTAGCCAGAAAGTTGATGAACCCCATTGACTGCCATGTTATTTTGTTCCTACATATGAAGTCAATGGGATCCATCAACTGATTTTGGTTACCGACAGTCTTAACTTTTCTTTTTTGTGATCAGCAGAAGAAAGAAACTCATACAGGTTTGAAAGAAGTTTAGGTATATGACCATTTAAATTAAGTGAACTATTCCTTTAAGTAGGCTATCTAAATTACACAGAGTTGCGTGTAGCTGGTACTACTTAACGTTCTGACATATCTGGACCGTCTGGGAAAATATTAGACTACTTAAAAATGTGTTTTTCTACTCTGTCTAATCTGACTTCCATTGTTTATTTTATTGTATTGTAACACAACTGAATGCTATTTTTACATATCATCTGTTCTGTTGTCAGACATAAAGAAAGAGTTTAAAATAGTGACTAAACACGACCCAATAACACGTTGTGTTTAATGCAACCAGCTGTTACTTTATACTGCTAAAATCCTGATTTAAATGCAACATTGTCTGATAAAATCACCATACATTTACATTGAGCTGATACGAGGTGATTTCGGATTACCTGTGTGTCTCATGCAGGGTTGCTCTTCTCGTCTGGTTGTGTTTATGAGCGCTTTTAAATTTAAATGCGAGTGATAGTTTAATTGTCGATCGCGTATAGGGCAGACAATTCAGCGCAAATTAAAAAATATACTGTTACGCGGGCGCGCGCATACCGCACCATAGGGAGGGAGAGAGCTCGTGCACAGAGAACTGGTGTGTGTCTGTGTGGGAAAACACTACTAACCTTTCGTTAAGTCATGATACTCGATCAACCGTCTTCTCGTCAGTAACATCTGTTGACTGTTAACGTTTATGTGAAAAGACAAGTACATGAAGGAACCCAGGTGGAAAACACCGCCAACTTTTAACTCCTTCACTCAGTGTCATGTAAGAGAGGCACGTCGAGGTTCCGCACGCAGCAGTGAGAAAGCGTGCACGCGAGAGCACTGCTGAGCGCTTGCAACAGCGAACGAAGCCGTTTTAAATAGTAAAATAAAATGTAAATGGTAATCATGAAAAATCTATTTGATTTGTGTTGATTTGTGCCAGTGTTGAGTCTGTGGCGGGGCGCCCGCTCCTTCTTCGCGTTCGCACGAGTCTCAAATCAAACAGTGATTGACAACTGGTCCAATGGTGCGGTGGTGTCGTGGTGTCTCTTGCCTCCTGTTTTAAAAACGCTTCTTCTTCGCGTTCGCGCGAGTCTCAAATCAAACAGTGATTGACAGCTCTCTGGTCCAATGGTGCGGCGCGCATTTTCAGGTTGACAGTGAATCTAGTTGGCCCAATGAGATTGGAGGGGGGCACCAGGGGGGGCCAATCATATTCCAGGGGGGGGGGGCGGTGCCACCCCATGCCCCCCCTCTAGACACGCCCCTGGCCATATTCTGCCTAGAAAATAGCAACTTTTAATTTTCTGTCGGTCTTAGCACACGATGTAACTACAGAAGAGTCAAGTTTTAAATAGGAAAAATATCAAAACTCTTTGGTTATTTTTGAGTGCGATGCTAATGGTCTAACAGATTCAATGGATTATGCTAAGCTATGCTAAAAGTGGAGGCACCAGCCCCCAATATCGTCTGAATGGATTCCAAAATGGTAAAAATCTAATGTTTAACTTTAGGGGAGCTGGAAAATGAGCATATTTTCAAAAAAAGTTAAGTGTCTTTTTAAGGGGAGAGACATGATTATTTTAAACAATAGAGTGCAAGATGACACATGCATCAACATTCAGAATAACATTTCAAACATGTTATTATTTTCTGAAAGTTTTTTTTTGACATCAGCTTGTAGGAGTGCAGGAGCAGGAATGGTTTAAATTAAATTAAAGCTAATGGTCTAAAAGTAAACACGGACCTATTTTCATTTCAAAGGTTTTCTAAATAAACTTGTATAAGCCTATTTTAAGAGCAATAGTCAACATTAAGTTTCATGCAAAGTGGATGCAATCTAAAGTGGCAAGCAAACTTAAGTTAACTTGAAAGTGCATGTCTTATTTTTCTTGTGCATTTTATATGAACTACTGTACAGTCAATTCCATCTGGTTTAATGGAAACCACAGTTACTTGAATCTGACATTTTACTTGTCATTTGTTTAGGATTTGCCCTGTCTGCTTTTGTCCTTCTCACTCTGTATAGCACAAGTTGTACAGCACTGTAACCATTATGAATAATTTACAGCTGAGAAGCTGTTTGGTTAAACCGTGAACTTGTGTAGACCTTCCACCTCACTGCCATTTAGTCTAAAAGCAACACAGACTATATCCAATTCAACATTTATTTCCTGAACAGATGTCTGAATTTAACTGCATTTATTTTTTAAACCATGATTGCAGTACACAAAAATGATCACAGCTTCAGGCAATGTGATGTTTGCCCAAAATGTTTGTCTGCTAATTAATACTGAAGTCGTGTTTTCTTTTGCAATATTTATGATGGCACTGTTTGTTTTTAAATTCCCAATAACTAAAACTGTCTGCT
This sequence comes from Paramisgurnus dabryanus, assembly GCF_030506205.2. NCBI lineage: Eukaryota > Metazoa > Chordata > Actinopteri > Cypriniformes > Cobitidae > Paramisgurnus > Paramisgurnus dabryanus. The sequence goes on along the minus strand of NC_133355.1, from coordinate 16,941,980 downwards.
ACTTACTTAAAAAATTGTTTTTGAGACAAATGACATAGTGAAGAGTGTTTGCACTGAAAATCATTCAGGAGTTTCTATTTAAAATGTTTGATCAATGAAGAGAAAAATAATAATACTATCAAAACGTTCTTGTAGGAGAAGTGCAAAAATGAAAAATGATTCAAACTCATACCTTCAGCTTGTCCTTAGTGTGTGCAATGCACAGGGTGTAGTTAGACCAGGTCCTGTTTGTCTCGGGGTGCCTGAACCAGTTTCCCGTCTCATCGCAATACTTTGTGACCTTTTCTAAATAAACAAGAAGGAGGCTTTGAATAAAAAAAAACTAACTAAAATAAATAGCTAACTCTTTAATTAAACAATTGTACCGGTGGAGTCAAAGTCAACAAAATAGTTGGGACAGTTCTGTGACATGAATGTCCCTGCTGGAGTGTCATCCCAGCATAACCAGCCATCCCAAGTCCTGTTGCAGTACAGACCTGAAGACCAGCACACAAACAATCAAAGCCAATTCTACCGTGCAGTTGCTCCCTGCTATGAGCTAATGATAATTCGATCTCAAACCTATTCAGTCGCTTTTGTGTTTTCAAACCTGATTTGTTATATGGTAGGTCTCTGTTCATTTTCTCAAAGCACTTATATTGACCATCGATGATCTTCTTCCTTTCCTCTGCTTTCTGAGTCACTACGGGGCTGACCCGACTCTCGGCTGTGGGATCCATCTCCGTCTCTAAAAAGCCATGAACTGGCAGCGTCTGCGGAGGAAAGCATTCATCTTGTAAATGTGAGCAAAGGGTTTGTCTTTTAAATCAGCCAATTACATAACCAGGAGTTAGGAAAAAATGGTGTGTGGGGATCGATTGTATCTGTTGGTTTTCTTGTTATTCTTTTTGTTGGTATTTTGTAACTGTACAGAAAAATACTGTTAAATCCAGGAGTCCAGGAATGTCTGAACAGCTTTAATTTGCAGTCAAATTAAATGGTTCTGCTTATTGTCTTTGATCCAAATTAGCCTAGAATTTTATTTTCATTTTAAGTCCTTGGGTAAGTGACGTTTGGCACAAATGGGTAACTAAGCGGTTTGAAAACAGCAGCATCTACTTGTCAAGTAATATAAAAAAAGATTTTTCTAACCCCAATTTTGAATGGGGTCAGAAATGCTGTAGTTCACCAATGCATCAGTTACTTAAAGGGACACTACACTTTTTTAAGATTTCACATTGGATTTTTTCCGTTTTGGAATCCATTCAGCTGATCTCTGGGTCTGGTGGTACCACTTTTAGCATAGCTTAGCACAATCCATTGAATCTGATTAGACCATTAGCATCACGCTAAAAAATAACGAAGAGTTTCGATATTCTTCCTATACTGTATAAAACTTGACTCTTTTGTAGTTACATTGTCTACTAAGAATGACGGAAAATTACAAGTTGTGATTTTCTAGGCTGATATGGCTAGGAACTATACTCTCATTCTGGCGTAATAATCAAGAACTTTGCTGCTGTAACATGACTGCAGCAGGCGTAGTGATATTACGCACTCCCCGAAAATAGTCCCCTTGGTAACTTTCAATAGGGGACCAGTGGCGGCTGGTTCGTCACAACATGTATGTAGCCTGTCATGTGTGTGGTTCGTCATTTCAAAATATGTGTTCTGCGCTTTGAGAGATCGTGTGTGCATTACGTGTCATGCCAAAATAAGTGCCTGCTGCAGACGTGTCAAACGGTTTATGATAAAAGAGACGCTCGCGTTTGCCAGATACTAGCATAATCTTATGCGTAATCAGAGTTTACTGTTAAGGGAGTGTCCTGCGTGTATTTTGGGAACGTGAGCGTCTCTTTGATCATAAACGGTTTTGACGTGTCTCCAACAGGCACTTCTTTTGTCATGACACGTGATGCACACACGATCTCTCAAAGCGCAGAACACTTATTTTGGAAAAGGGAACCACACACATGACAATTCGAACACTTATTTTGAATTGGCACATCCTCGGAAAAGCAGTCACAACCCGCCACTGCAGGGGACTATTTTCGGACACTGCTTAACATCATTGCGGAGTGTGGAGTGTCCCTTTAACAGATAGTTCACCCCAAAATGAAAATTCTGTCATCACCCGTATACTGCCCTAAACCTGTCTAAGTTTCTTTATTCTGCAGAACACAAAAGAAGATTTTGATAAATGATGGTAACCACACAGTTGACGATACACATTGACTCCATTATTCAATTATTCAAATGTTAAATGTCCTGGGATTGAAAGGCAAAGCTCATGGGTTGGAGCCCATGTAACACACATACCTGTGAGTCACTTTGGATAAATGCATCTGCCAAATGCATGAATTTTTTATCTCCATCATGATTGCCATGACCAAACAAATCTACTTTTAACGCTGGTGTCATTGCAGTGCTTGCAGGCACATTTACCTTTATTTTATCCTTTGAAAATGTTAGACAATGGGACCAGGTTTTATTGACAGAAGAACTGTGTATCCAGTTGCCAGATTCATCACAGAATTTGGTTACTTTTTCTGTAGGGAAAGAGAAAGTCCAGTGTCAATAGTCCCGTTAACCAATCACGTGAGAACAGAATCTTTCTGGTAAATCAGTCCCGCCAGTTTACCAGTAAAAGAGGTTGTAAGATTGACAGCTGAAGCTGACAGCTTCGGGCCAATCATAACGTTCTGATACAGATACAGTTTAACCCCGCACTGTTTATGGACATTTTCACACAAAAGTCAAGCAAGTGGTCTCTTAATTAACTCCATCCCTTTGTCTTCTTGAATCAATCTGTGCATGTGTCCAAACCAAACAGAGAGTGCTTATTTTATCGATATTTCAGCATCTCAGCAATCTTCTGTTCTGTGAAATCTATTCTTGGTCACCGTTTCTTTCCACCATTTATTATCAGAAAAATGTCCTCATCAATACTTGACATGAAATGATTTACTTTGTACCGCAGCAAAGATCTTTTTTCACTTAAGAACAAAGCTGCACTTCACCGTCAGGTAATAAATTGTTCTTTGAGGCTCCAAAAAAAAAAAAGTTCATACGAATCTTTCCAAGCACTCTGAGAAAGCGATATTACCAACTCGGTTTCATTATCGAACTTCAATTATCTTCATGATTGCCTGCTGTCGGTGCTATGGAATGCTTCTCTGGAGTAACATCTCATGTTTTGTAATAGGTCGACCAAAGACGTGTAACAGATGTCACGCCTGCTGTTAAATCTGAAGTGATTTGCGGCATCTGGAGTGCTCTCATACTCTAAGTGACAATCCAGATGTGATTGTGTCTTACCCATGGGGTCAAAGCTGGGGTAGTCTGGGCAGTTCTGAGAGACGTAGTTTCCAGCTGAGGTTTCATCCCAACAGAGCAAGCCATCCCAAAATCTGTTGCAGAACAAACCTATAAAATTTAAAGAGACATTTTAAAGAGGACATATCACGACGAATCAAGTTTTTCTTCATCTTGTGAGATAAAAGCGTTCTTTGTACCATTAAAGGGTCCATGGCATAAAAGTTTTACTTTGATTGGGTCCCCAGTGCTTTTATCAAACCAGAAAATGTGAAAAAGATCAACCCTGTAACTTAGTATTGGTAAACCATTCTTTGCAAGCATGTGAAAAATTAGGTCATTGAAATTTGGCTTTCCTTGTGGTGTCATAAGGAGCTCTTATTAAAATAATACCGCCCCTTAAAACTGAAGCACTATCCAACCACAGCACTGCCATTTAGTGCATGCAGAGAGAAAGAGAGAGAAAATAATTCACCGCACAATTGAGTTTGAATAGCATCAAACCACCATGATTATGATCAGTGTTTGAATTTCATCAGCTCATTTGCATTTTAAAGGACACACCCAAAACAGCACATTTTTGCTCACACCTACAGTGTCAATTCTAACATGTTATAATAAATTATCTATATGCTATTTTGAGCTAAAACTTCACATAAGTATTCTGGGGACACCAAAGATTTATTTTACATCTTAAAAAATTATTGTGACATGGCCCCTTTAAAACATAGTTTCAGAACGCTGAACTTCCTCCGCAATGAAACGAAAACATTTTTAAAAACCTAAACTGGCCAAAGTCACTCGTTTCTGGATATCAAAAGCAACTCTGCATTTTCTTCAAGACCAATCGCAATAAGCGTGTGAACTTTTAACGTCCCTGATCATTTTAGTTTGATAAATGCCACAATTAAGTGCAGCAAAGCACAGGCTTTCATTTCACTGGTTAAAAAGGTTGCAATAAAAGGATGTGTTTAAAACATTTAAACTTACATCCCTTTCAAAGTATAACTTTTCCCAGATCACCCTAAAAGCTCTCCATTATTACACTAAACTACCGTGCCATTCAATAAGATTATGAAAAGAGCATCATTTTCTGTAATTGAAATGAAAAATAACTGGTTACTTGATAAAAGCTAATTACTGTCTATGACATTTTAAAGGAGACATACAGTATAATGAGGAATTCACAGCGCTCTGAAAACATACTGTTGCGTTCAGAACTTAATAATGTCACATATAAAGGTGAACTCTATTATTCCTGCACCGCTAGCAACACCTAATTAACTTTCGAATTAATGTGGTTTTCACTCCTTCAATTGACTAAACAGGTAGCCCCGCCCCAAACACACAACATTTGTTGATGTTGAGACATTTGGTGTTTCTCAAACGCAAGGTTGCATCCTATAAAAGATGAGTCCTTTTTTAGACCAGTCGAGGTTAGAATGAGGTGGTCTAGTAAGTGTTCTTTGCAACGTCATAACGGTTTAACATTTTTAACTCTTTCCCTGCCATTGACGAGTTATCTCGTCAATTAAGTAAAACATTTGCATGAACAAACGTGTTCCTGATAAGTTTTAGGATAATCTGTAATACCGCAATTATTCATTAGATCGGGAATTTACCCAATTTATAGAAAAAACTGAAGCAAATTTTTTTTTATTAATTTTAAACTATGTGTAGGTTTTGATCTTCGTTCTGAATCTGATCTTTATCAAAATGCCTTCACAAAAATGCAATTATTTCAGCTTTTGGCTAAAAAAAGATTTTTTAAGAAAAACATCCCTATTTAAGAATTTATAAGAAGAGAAAAAAATTAAAGCATGAAACTTGTTTTCCCGTTTTGTTTGTTTGTTTATTGTTTGTTTGAAAGCAGAGGGTTTTGTTCTTTCATTTGATATATTTGTATGTTTATATATTTTTAGAAGAAAATTTTCCTAGAAGGCATTTTGTGAAATATCATAAAAAATGCTGGCGGGGAATGAGTTAAAGGTGCCGTGTGTAATTTTTTTGAAGGATCTCTTGACAGAAATGCAAAATAATATACAAAACTATATCATACGGGGTTTATAAAGACCTTTTTATTATGAACCATTATGTTTTTATTACCTTAGAATGAGACTATTTTTATCTACATTGACAGAGGGTCCCTTACGTGGAAGTCAACATTTTGTGCCACCATGTTTCTACAGAAGCCCTTAAAGGACAAACTTTTTTTACTACGTTGTCTGCGACGATGTCATGTTTTTCCGTTGGGTTGAGGGGTGAGCAGTGGACTGAGCCATTGGTTGCAATTTGCAACCTCACCACTAGATGATGCTAAAATTTACACACTGCACCTTTAAATATGTCATGTGTTTTTTTTTTGGCACCTAGCAGTAAGATTGCAATTTGCAACCAACCTCCATTTCGAAATGCAATGAGACGCTAGCTGCCACAGGACAAACATGTCGCCATCTGAGACAAATATGGACGAAACGTGTTACTGTAGATACATGACGGCGACTTCCAAGTAACCTGTGGTGTATGTAGATAAAAATGTATCATTTTAAGGTAATAAAAACAATACAGTTCATTTGTAAGGTCTTTATACACCACTAATAATATAGTTATGTATATTATATTGCATTCTGTTACAAAGCTACACATAGCACCTTTTAAGAAAGAAGTTGAAAATAATGCAAAGTATCACCACAGGCAGGTATTAAATGCAGTGAACCTATCAACCGTTTGTTGTCTCCCAGTTCTTTACAACACTGGCAGTTTAACATTTCGTAAATAATTTACAACAAAACAGAGGATAACATAAATTTCTTCATCTCTTAAAACATGTTTTGCCTTACTGTATATGTCATGACGAAATTAGGTGAGCTCTGTGCCGACCATATATTTGGCTTGTTTTTCAGAATAAAATTAGGCAAAGTTAGTGTCGATTCTCGCAATGTTTTTAGAATGTGTGTGATTTGAAGCCAAGAAAGATACACTTCATGCATCCTTTAAAAGAGACAGAATGAAGGACACGAAGCAAAGGCTGCCTTCGGAGCATCCTTCGAATTGAGATGTCCTTCGATGATGGCAGCGAAGAAATGCGTTTGAGAAACACCCATTGTTGTTTGCTGAATGCAGCACAGAACTAAAGCATTTAACTTTTCAGGAAATCAAATTACAAATGCATTTTTCATAGCTGAATACCTTACTTATGCTGTAGCTGCCTCTGCACACTGCATGCTTTAACATCTCTTTAAAGAAAGCTTTCTATCCACCCACTCTCTTTTCTAAAGCCTCAACACTTTTAAATCTTATCTAAAGATTAAAAGCACCATCTTCTTTCATTCTGACAAACATTGTTTGATTGTTAATTATCGTCTTTGTTTTCTCTACCTGTTTTATTACGGGGTCCATCTTGGTTTAGAAGCTCCAGACATTTATACTGAGACTCAGTCATGATCTGTCTGTCTCCCTCCACTGCCATCATGACAGGAGAGAAGCCTGCGGTAGGCTCTGCTTTCAGCTCCGTTGTTCTGGTCAGTGTTATACTCTGCAAAAAGAGATGAGCACAAGCAGCAGGATTCACAATTCAAAGATTGGATCTCTTTTGATAAATCAACTGAAAATTTGGATTGGCCACGTCCTACAAGATGTTAAACTGGATTAATTTAATAACTGCATTATTTAATTTGACTGTAATAATGTTTATTAATTTCCTTATGTGTAATCTATTTTCATCATTTCATTAAACAAATTACAAAAAGGTCAAATTTGTATTTAAAATCCAGCTAAAATCATTCTAAATAAAGTGAAGAAGATTCTGTAAAAACATCTTTAATATCTTTTAAAGCGATACTCCAACCAAATATCAAAATTATCCTCAAGCAATCCGAGATACACATGACCATGAGATGAGCACATTTGGTGTTATTATAGTAATACCCTTGCTCTATAGCTTTATAACAATAGAAAACAGAGATCAGGAAACAACTTCTGACTAGAAACCCCCAAATAGTGCATCTTTCTTTCACAAAAATAATCCACATTGCTCCAAGGGTTAAATAAAGGTCTTCTGTGGGTAAGATTTTGTAAGAAAAATATTCATATTTTAAACTAACGACGGTAACAATGCGGTCTTGGAATCGCGCGATTCAAGAGAGAGAGAGGTTTAGCATAGTGAGCTTTGGTTGCCATAGGTACGTTGCGCAGTGAATGGCGCGAGTCCAAGATGGGTTGTTACCGGAAGCTAGTTGTTATAGTTTACTAAAATTACTAAAATAACTCTATAGGCAGTATCATACACCCAACGCAATGCACGACGCAAGTGTTTTTGCTAGTTCAGCACGGCACATTTATCATTTTCACGTCCAGCTTAAATTTTGCGCCCATAGGCGTACTGGTCTGAAAAAAAGGTGTGTTCAGGATTAAAATTAAAGGATTAAAATGTAAAAGATTATAATTGGACATAAATGAGGATCGATTACGAGACGTACTGTAAAAAGGTGTAAAGAGCTGCTTCACCTGTAGCCTGGTAAGAAATTGCATTTTAAAATGCTACCACATGGATTTATTGTATATGATGACTTTGTACCTGTGGATATGAGATGGGAACCATTTTTAAGCTTTTCACGGCGCTGTCCGAGTGCTGAAAAGTTTCGGCTATCTGCACGTTTGTAAATTCTTTATCTCCTGTTTGTTACAAATAAAGTATTTATACAAACCTTTTCTTGCATATGTGTAAATTATTCTTTGAGATTACACTGAACATGTAGACTCTCCATATATTTACACCCATTTAAAGCCTGCTAATTTTACTTCCACGACTGAAAGAAAACGACTTTTATAGAACACCAAAAGTTTTAATACAAAAAACTACATTTTTTAACATCTTAAACTGGTGGTTTTCTTCCTCTGCTTAGTTTTTTTAGTTAAAAAATTCCGCCAACTAAAAAGGGAATCGACATGGCGCCAGCACAACTGGCTTTTAAAGGGGATGAGAGAAGAGACTCTCATTGTTTTATTGGACGTTACGCCCAAAACACACCCTCATGACGAGAATAGGATCAACTCTTTTGACTGTGTGCTAGGCACACAAACCATTTTTTCCCATCATTAAATAAGCAAAAGTGGGTTCGGACATGCCTTTTGGACTGTGCGCTAAGTGCCCAAAAAATTTTCACGTCATTAAATTAGAAAAAGTGGATTCGGACACACCCTTTAAGACTGTACGCCGTGCGCTTTAGACCATGTGCTTAGATTGTTAAAATAGGGCCCCAAATGTATTTGTCTGAAAGATGATGGACATATGTATCTCGGTTTGCTTGAGGTGAGTAAATCATGGGGCTATTTTGCTATTTGACAAATTACATTATGAGATATTAGCCTGGATTTCACAGACAGCTTCAGATTTGAAACAATCTAGTTTGCTATTTTAATTCAAATGTAATTTTGAAATGACACACAACCCAGGACTGAAGAGAAACCAACAAATCAGACTCACTTAAAATAGACTTTCCCCTAAAATCAAAATGATTTCTACATTATTATTTTCCTACGACCTCAAATGCACACTGCTCAATCCTGGGGACACGCTTTTTATACAATACATGGGCACTTGACATTTGAAAAAGCACTGTAGAGCATGATTTCTATAGATGAGAACAGGTCAAAAACATTCTTCTGCCTATATCATTATTGTTAAAAAAGTCCTTCAAAGCCAAGGCAGCTTTTACAAAAAAAAAGAGTTCAAGGGGAAAAGCTTTCTACAGAAAGAATGCATTGATATCAAAATTCAAAGCTCATCTCTTACTCTTGTGAGGCTGGAATGAGTCATCTTATACTTCAATGTGAAGTGTTTTTTGCTTTTAGACACCTCACGTAATGAATTTTGCATTAATCTACCACTAAGAGCTTGAGGGCATTGTACAGGGAGATTAACTTTGGCAGTTCCCCTCAACTTTCTCATTACCGTCATTAAGAAAACTGAGTGAAAATTCCTCGGCGGGCTCTGTCTTACCTTGCACATAACAATGGATTTAACAACTTAAGTCATCTGTGAGATTTCTGATGTCCCATGTAGCAGTTTAGCAGCCGTACATATGATGTCACTCCAAACATTGAAGTAAATGACGTCATACATACGACCACCAGGCCACCACCCAAGTCATTCTGGAAAACCATTTCTCCTTAACGAAAATTGAATGTCAGATATAACTGATATTGTGTGTTACATAAAGACTGAGAGAACTGACATTTAAGACTTCAGAAAATCCATTTGACCTCATGATGCAGAAAAAAACTTTTGACATGGTCTAATGGTTAATGTAGTAATTTAAAGGGATAGTCCACCCAAAAATATAAATTATTTATTTTCTCATCCTCATGTTGTTCTAAACCTGTATGAATTTCTTTTTTCTGATGAAACAAAAGAAGATATTTTTATAAATTATGGTAAGTACACAGCTGATTCAAATGTGTGCTTAATATCATTTATCAAAATATCTTCTTTATCATTCATCACAATACTTCCATAATATTTGTTTTCCTACTATGTAAGTCAATGGTTATGGCAGCTGTGTACTTAAGATCATTTCTCAAAATATCTTCTTTTGTGTTGATAAGACAAAAGAAATTCATACAGGTTTACAACAACATGAAAATGAGTAAATGATGACAGAATTGTTATTTTTGGGTGAACTATCCCGTTAATAATCATTCAGGTTACTTATCAACGTCTTTTTAAATCAGAGGTGCCCAAACTAGGGCCCACGGGCAAAAGTTGGTCCGCAATGACCTTTAATTTGGCCCATCATGCCATGTAAGATAAGGAGAAAGCATAAATGTCTTTGACGCAGAAGTTCATATTTCTTTTTAAACATTTTCTAAAATGTAAATTTTTTTTGTTTTATTTGTACATTACAAAAATGTAAATGTAAATTAAATGCGAGAAATTAAAGTGGATACAATTTTTTAATGTACATGCATACTTGAAGGTGTATAGCATGCATCACGAAACTCAACGAACTTGGGTACTATAGGCTAATAATGGAGAGATCGTTTTTTTTACAACAGTTACCTTTGAAAATAAAACTGAATTAGTTATGCATAAATAAAGTAATGTTTCCTTATTTTTTTTTTTATGTTTTTAGAACATTATAAATTAGAAGAATCAGAGCAACTTTAATTTTAATATAACACAGCAACATTTTCTTTTGAGCCATGGCCCTTAGTCCAAAAAAATTGGGATACCCCTGATTTAGATCCATTAATACAAACCCTAACCTTTAAGTGTGAGTACAAACCTGCCCACACTATCTGTTGTTTAGTATATCCATGATCCATGCAGAATTTTAATTAAATGCCTTTCATGTCATTCTCAGAAAGGTTTAAATGCATAATGTTCCTCAAGGTCAGCTTAAAAGTAACATAACAAATGTTCACCAAAAATAGGGAACTACGGCATTGCCTTGTTTTCTATTAGGGCATGTCGTGCTGCCGCACTAATGTTAATATACTACACGCAGAGGGCTTCGTACGCTCCAAAATTTCATCATTCTGACACGGAGCCAGCTGCTCTGACTACACCAGCACTGATGGAGTTTTGAGGAGCCAGTTTCATGGCTGAAGAATTCTTTGGGATTTCAGGTCACCTCCGCTTGTAATTACCAAACTGGAGCAATTAGTAAGTAATGGATTTTCTTCTAGCGAATAGTTTGGGGAGGGGAAAGGAGGGCCTGGTATCAGGACAGAAAACATCAAATCACAATTTACACATCAGCAAATTTCACAATGAGCATGCAGATTGAATCTGTACTACTGTATGTTAGACAAACAATTATGATGCTACTCCTTATACTTACCGATAGAAATGATATCAAAAGCCATAGGATCCCTTGCCAATCCATGCTCTCTTATCCAGACTTTATCTGTAAACACAAAGCAAAAAAGAAGTCTGTATGGATGTCACTATCAATGTGAAGGCATCTAATAAGTCATAAAAAACATACAGTAATTTCATATAGCCTACTGTATAAGCATAAGACCATTTCCGTGAAATCCAGGCATTTAATTATGAGATTAGGAGCATCAACATTTTTTTTCAATAATTGATTCCAGTCTTTAGCATGGCCTTAAAAATATCAATGATATATTTTCACAGAATATTCTTTACATTATGATGCTTTTATGTACAGTAGATCAATTAGTTGTGTTTTATAGATCTCACTGTGCATCTAAATATAAACCCTTAAAAGAAGCAGTGTTGACCTCCTGCGAATCCAACAACCAACTGATTCAGTATATTTCAGTATCCTACTGCTATTCTCATGACTGCTTCTCACTAGTTTACTGTAGCTGTTCTCCCTTAGGGACTTGTTTGTTTTAGAGGTAATGGAGGATGCACAGTGTATAAACATGCACCATTTATGCTGACATTTATGCATTTGGCAGACACTTTTATGCAGAGCAACTTAAAGTACATCACAACCTATAAATTTTATCAGTCAATGTGTTCTCGGGGATTAAACCGATGACCTTTTGCGCTGTTGATGCAATGCTTTACTAACTGCCACAGCACAACATGTGTGAGTAAATGAAGTAATCGTAAACAGCTCACAAACCAAATCACGAAACCTTATCACACATACTGAGAGAAAGAAGCGTGAGTGGGTCGTATTCATTACAGTGAATGTGATGTTTCTGAACTGCCAAACTATGCGGCTCACGTTCCCAGTATGAAAGCTATAACCTGTTAATCTAGGAGCCGAAATGAGAAAGTGCCCCCTCACACAATTTAAGCGAATCTGGGAAAAAAGATGCTAGACAGCCTTCCCTGCGGTCTTAAAAGAAATAATATTAAGCGAATTTGCCTTGCTGTGAATCACAAAATGGGAAGAATTGTCACTGGTCAAAGGACTTATAGGCGGATATACGCTATGCTTGAATAATGATTGACAGGACCGCATGATCAGATTCATCCTGAAATTTAGTTTAAAACTCAACTTTAAAGTGGACATACAATGAAAATCTGACTTTTTCCATGTTTAAGTGCTATAATTGGGTCCCCAAAATTTTAAAAAGATCAACCCAGTAACTTTGGTAAACCATTCTCTGCAAGCATGTGAAAAAATATCTCATTGAAATTTGGCACCTCTTGTGATGTCAGAAAGGGATAATACCGCCCCTTAATCTGCACCATCCAACCACTGTACTGCCATTAGGTGCAGAGATCAACTCATTTGCATTTTAAAGGACACACCCAAAAACGGCACATTTTTGATCAAACCTACAAAGTGGCAATTTTAAAATGACATAATAAATTATTTATATGGTATTTTGAGCTAAAACTTCACGTGCGTACTCTGGGGACACCAAAGATTTATTTAACATATTAAAAAAGGACTTGTGAAATGTCCCTTTTAAAATTATTTATATTGAATAAATAAAAAAATGGCTCGATATCTCTAAATCTGTATTAACACACTTTTCAATAGTGATATTTTGTGGAAAAAAAATGTGTTTGGTGGAGAAATGGGGGGAAACAAGACTGTTAATCATTCTGTTGTCAGTGCAACGCACGTTGTGTTTTTCAGGTCAATAGCCAAGACTGCGATTTGCATTCCCCTCCCAACCCTTTCTCACAGCAAATAATCTGCTTGCACTTATTCACCTGTATAACTGGGTTACTTGTTTGCTCTCAACACCTCTCTTGTCATCACCGTTGGGTATTTTCTGACAGACAGACCCAAGGAAAAGCTACTGAACCCACAGCTGTGTTAACATTACCTTATATTTCGAGCAGCCAAGTCTTCTCAGACTGCAATGGGAAGTGTAGTTTCATTGCAGATTTATTGGGATACAGGGTTTATGTACTGGCTCAAGAATCTTACTGTTTTCTGACACTACACATATCATATTCAGAAAGGACATTGGACTTAAATATTGCTCAGTTTTTCCTTCCACGCTGGACAAATCCAGAAAAGGGGCTATTATAGTCTAGGAACAGCCTGAAATGCATCACCATCTGATGTACGGTAACTGATTTTTGGCATTCAGTTCAGTATACATAAATTGCCAAGTCTCTCTTCAGCTTAAATCGCAGTATTCATGTCGATCCTAAAAAGCCTTTTTTATAGCTCACACATTAGCAGTATCTACATTTGAACAAAATAATGCTTTCAACCCATGGTTGGGTAAAATATGGACAAACCTAACTGTTGGGTTTAAATTAAACTATGTTGGGATTGTCTATATTTTACTAAACCATGGGTTGAAACAAGCCTGGCTAACACCAGAAAAGTCTCATAGAGAATGAGACGTGGTCTGGGAACCATATGCTCATTTTCTCGTATTTAAGGCGTGGTTTACGAATGCCCAGAGCCGTTTAATGGGCGCTACGAATGTCTATCAAATGCGTCTGTACGTAGCTCATAGCCAATCGTTTCAATTATACCAGATGACATATGTAGAGCGACATAAATCCAAACGTAAACAACTTTTATCGTACATGTCGTGCACACAGCTGACAGCTATGCAACTAAACCAGTAGCTGTATATTGATATCGAAAAGCAACACATTCTGCCCCTCCCCGTTTTGTGATTGGTTCCCTATTTCAGGGGCAAAAAAGGTCCATAGTTTCCATGCTAGACTTGCAGCGTGAATACATTTGCGCGCAAGGCAGCATGGGGAAACCCAGGCTAGGTTGAAACAACCCAACATTTAGGGGCGGTTTCCCGGACAGGGCTTATCCTAGTCCCAGACAAAAATGCATGTTTGAGCTGGCTTAATTAAAAAAACAACTTGCACTGACGCATCTTAACATACTGTATAATGGTGCCATTGTTTTTCGTAAGGTATGTTTGTAAAAAAACTACTTAAATGTCCTAATATAACTAAGGCCTAGTCCTGGATTAATCTAAACCCTGTCTGGGAAACCGCCCCATAGTGACTAAAGACTTTCACACTGACAGGGTTTCTGCTATGTACTGTAACACACAGAAAATACAGTGCTCTTTGAGTTACTTTATTGATTTTTTTCCCCCATTAATATTGGTTGGACATTATGAAATGGCTATCGGGAGTAATCTATAGTGAACTCAAGCTTGACCATACAGTATAAGCATAATTTATCTAACCATTGAATTACTCAAATAGTAATGAATCTAACCAAAACACAGCAAAATCCCCAACGTGGAGCTATAATCTGCTTAACTAACCTGAATTTAGTTATAAGTCTAAAGCTACATAAAGCTAGACAGACTGATCTCTTTTAAAACAGTGCATGAGTAGTTTACATCATTATTTTATGTTGCTTTAAAAAAAAGCCTATAAAGCAAAATATAATGATGACAAAGAGGTTTAAAGTAAATTTTCACTCAGAATGCTTGGTTCAGCAAAAACAGACTCTGAAGAAAACTCTGCTTGCAAATAGACAGCACCGCAATGCTTACACAGGCAGTAGAAATGATGTAACCTGTTAATATGTCTCTCTGATGTATTTAATGTGGTAGAAAGCTCCATGTCTCTATAAGCATGATTATCCTTAGCTTATTGCTTGGCTTCTCCTGGCTCATACGGCAAAGCGTGCGGCTTGCCATACCAAGGAACTCAAGGAACTCATACAGTAAACAGATGAACTGAGTGCACTGAATGTACACTACACTAAATGCACCGTAAGTCACTTTTGATTAAAGCAACTGCCAAATGCATAAATATAAATAGCGTCTGGTTGGCCAATAGAAAAGGTTGGAATAAGCATGATGCAAAGAAAATAAACAGCTCGGTTTGCTTGCCAGATGGCTGTAGACGGTGGCACAGAGGAATGAAGCCTTAGCTATCTATCAGTTGTTGTGGAGGAGGCCAGGCTTGGTTTTTATCTAGATGGAAGTATCTAGATGGAAATTTGCCAAAATAAGAAAGGGAAATGCATGCTAAAAATGGATCTCTGTATTTGAATTCCACTAGGTAACTAATGTCTCTCAATAAGGAAGAAATAATGCAAAGTTTTAAATCAATTAAGTATGTCATGTTTGCCAAAAAGCATTGGGAAACAAACATTATGGTAAATTTTTTAAATAAAAAATGGATGTTGAATTAATAACAAAGACCAGAGATTGTTCTTAAAACCTTTTCAGAATGCAGGATTCATCATTTAAATCTTTTAGAAACATTTAATAATGAATTTAGGTCCCTCAAAGTAATCCGAAAGCAAATTTCAAATCCCCATGGCATTTTCAAACTCCATAAGAAGACTGAATGAGGATTGATAGATGATTAAGTAATTAATGTTGTTTATATCCCAGATGATGACAAATTAATCAAATCTCACCACTTAATCTTCTTCATACTGTACCATAAATCCCTACAACTTCAAAGCTATTAGTTTATCCCAGCTAATTGTGGCGTGATAAAAATCATTCTTCAAACAAACACAATGAAAAGAGGGCTGTAAGTAAAGTGTCTATAAAAGAGCAAGGCTCATTTAAATTTAAATCTCTTCCTACATTGGAGAAAAAAGCAACTCCCTCTATAACCAAGATAGAAGACAACAAATCTGATCCACATAAAAATCATCTCTCATTTACAAAAAGAAGCCATACGTGAGACAGAGTGGATTTAGTTTTCCACTCAGCTCATTGCAGTGCATTATGGGATTGGCTTCTTTACAAAGAATACAAGCGATGCTGCCTTATAACTTTTGGAACAACAGCCTACAAAGGCAGCTTACTTGAATTCGAAACAGCTTTAGTGTTATTGAGAAAGTTTGCCACACAATGCACTGTCAAATGGCCAAAGCTTTCAATTCCAACATTGGGCAAAAGTCTGTCTCTGTACCTCTCTAGACCGGCAACGTTTCTTACTATAATAATGAGCTTTCCCGAGTGCCTCATTTGCACATGTAACTCTGCACTCTGCCAGGTCAAAAATCCCAAAATATCTAGCTTTTTGAAGTCTAGCTGAAACACATGTTGCTATACAACGGACTTGGGGCATTAAGTTGAGGGTGTTTGGGTTTATAAGAAGCACTGAATACTGGCTCATTAACTGGTAAATCTGGCACTGAGGAAGATGCCCTTGTACAGCAGTAAGCCATCATCTGGCATTAATAAGTGTCATATTTATATAGCTACCAAATGGACTGGAGTGAAATGAAATAAGAAGACAGGAAAATGCACTCAAAGGGATATCCATAATTTAGAGACCACTTACAATGTGGTATCACTGCATTGTGCTCGGCGCTTTCCAGATTTAAACCCTCAGGACTGCATGTTCATAGCAGGAATGCGAAGAGTATTGTGGTTTTGTAGTCTTTTGGTCATATGCTCTTTTAACACTGGATATTTTATTTGTACAGCTACGGTACAACACACTTAATTGAACTTAAGGGGGGGGGGGGGGGGGGTTAACGGTATGTCATGCATTCTGACGACTTAACACAGTTTAAGAGTTGGATTACTCATTCTTAACATAGGCAAAGTGTCAAAAAGGAAGTTGGAGATGTGACACAGTATTTCTGAGCCGAATGCACTTTGTCAGGGTTCGTGCAATTTTCGGAACGTTTTTTCGAACATGGGTACATCTTACGTACAATGGGTAGAGTTTCCATATCATATTTCTTTTATAGGCACTTTTCCCAAAAAAGCACACCCACATGGCAATCAGCGCAAGAGCAAGAACGGGTAATGCTAAAAGTCACAGGCACACAATTCACAAGAAGAAAAAGAAGAAAGGATGTGTTCATGCTATTTAACACATTATGTGTCATTTTATGTTAAATTTGTGTTAAAATAAAACCCAAGTTGTGTTAAAAGTGTTACAAAATGTGTTGTTCCAATAATAACACAGAGATGTGTTTATTCTGTTGTCCGTAAACTAACACTCATTGTGTTGTTTTTAACACATCCGATCTAAGAGTATATATGGCACGAAAGAAGAATTAAGTTTTTGGATGTACTGAAAAGAAAGCCTTGTTCAGCTCTTCAAGTAAGCCAGACTTTTCGAAACAATGGATATAGTTTGTTGAACCTGGGTAGCAGCTGAATTCTGCGTGTGTGCGTGTTTAATGATGGATTTTGTTGGAAAATCCCAACCGGGTCATGAGTTGCAGGCGGTAAGTAAGACTTCTGTTTTATTTTGGAAATCTGTGTGTGTGTTGCTTGATCTTGCGGCATGCTCCAAGGGGGTTGTGTTTTTGTGGAAACATTCACTAGAGCTGATCTGTCTTTTATAAATCTGATAAAACTAAACACTCTTTGGAGATATGAAGGATGTAATACTAGTCTATAGATATTTAAGATTAACATGAGATAAACAGAAACTGTGTGTGTTATTGACTCAACATTTTACATTTATGCATTTGGCAGATGCTTTTATCCAAAGCGACTTATAGTACAGTACATTCAAATAATACATCTTATAGACCCCTTAATCGCCCACGTCACTGTGACGTCACCGCTCTAGCTGGAGGCAAAAAATAAGTAGGAACTCATAGCCGGCGCGCTAAAAGTTTGAGGTTTTGACTTTAAAATGTCATCTTGATGTGTTTTTGGCTGCCAGAATAGAAGGAACAGCACTTTTTGTTCAAAACTAAAGTTTTACCGGATCCCGGCAGACATTCCTTCACAGAAATCAAGAAGACAGTTGTGGTTGAATGCAATACGGCGTACAGACTGGACGGAGACGATCATAAATAATGCTTGTGTTTGCAGTGCACACTTCATATCAGGTAATATAATCTATGCATATGTACTGGTGTGTTGGTTATCTAGTACAAATCAGCATGTTTCTGTTTTATAGGTGAAAAGTCACCAACCGCGCTGTTGTTTAGCTTAAATGTTAAACAAACATACAGCGATAGATGTGTGTGCCATCGTTTGAATGATTTATTAAAATAATCTCAATTGCTAATCATAGTTAGCCCAGCGATAGGTTACATTAGACAATAAGAATAAGCCTTGACAAAATTCCTGAAACCACCCGAAAGTAATTCATATGTTGTCTAGGAAATATCCAAAACCTGGTTAAAATCGCGAGAGTTAATTTACAAAAATAGCTGTCACGGTCCCGCAGAATCAGTGACTGTACATATTCGGACAGATCCGAAACTTCTTCTGCATTCATGTTTAATAAATCCCTCCTAAAACGTGCTAGTTTAAGCTTGTCAACATTGCCTCCGCGGCTCTTTCTGCCTCCAGCTAAGCCCCGCCCACACAAATACGTCACAATGTTTACCAACTGTAAAAGGGTCTATACACACTGGCTGAATCCGAAACCGCATACTGCCATACTATATAGTAGGCAAAAAGCAGTAGGCGAACGAATAGTATGTCTGAAACTTCAGTATACGTAAAAGGGTAGGCGAGAATTAGCGGGATTTTGGACTATTTCTCGCGAGATTCAGAGGAACGTGTACTTAAGTATTGTCCGAAACCGCCTACTTACTGAAAATGTAGTAGGGGAAACAGCACGTGAACAGAGTAGTACGTCCGAATCCTCAGTATCCATAAAATCAGTAGGCGAGAAATCCCCGGATGCCCAGATTCTGAAGCGTGCATCGGATGGACACTTCTATCCCAGCTTTCCCATGATGCCACGGGAAAGCAAAGCAATCGACCGGAGACCAGCCAATCGGGTGATATCGATACACACACAGGGCTGTTCCTCAGCAGCACCCTGACTTCACGCACAGACCCAGGAAAGGATATACCACAAAGTGCTCAGCTGATTCATGAAAATAAAGCTGTAGAATTGTCACAGCTGTGTTGAGCTGACAGTAAATATGTGATGGTTTGTTAGAAAAATACATTTGAATAAAGTTTTTTTTCAAATTCACTTCTATACGTTTTCATTTATTGTGATGGTTTTATTCATTCATTTTTTATTCATGTTTCCTGTTGTTTTAAGTAAATACAAGAGATTGCTTCTGTATATAATCACATTGCCTGCATTGTCTAGTTTGTATTCAAGCACAGCTGTCATCTGACAATCGATATTAAATTACAATCTGCTTGTTTTACTTATTTTGTCCACTACAAAATAATGTGTAATACAGTATATCTGTAACACTGTTACAGATCAAGTTACTGATGCAATCAGGTGTTAGTGCACCTGTCCCTCATACACACGCATACGTTTTCATGGCTGTTATTAGGTTTGTTCGAGTTTATGCACCGCTGTAAGAACCAACAGCTGGATGACATCAAAGTACCGTGAGAGCGATTCCAGAAATCATACGGAGAAGTCTGATTTCGAGTCGCTCTCGCGGTATTGTGATGTCAATCTCCTGTCGGTTCTTGTGGTTCCGCATGATATCGAACAAGTCTACTACGTCATATGTCACATGATAAAGTCAACATGGCGAATGCTGCCCATACTTAACGCGAACGTACATACTGCCTTAGCGCACGTTAAGTAGGTACCCAGTGAAATTCAGTACCTACACAGTAAGTATGTGATTTCGGATTCAGCCACTGTCTTGAAAAGTTAACTTAAAGGAGACATATCATGCTAAATCCACTTTCTTGGCTCTTAAATGCATTTTGTTGTATATTTGTAGTGTTTAGAAGTACATAAAAGTTGAAATTAGTCTCTTTGTTGATATCTTTATATTCTGTTTTGGTCATATTTTCCAACCTGTTCTGATTTTTCTATTATCTATTACGTTTTTTGAACAATTACGTCACAGTATTTGCAGCGGAACTGCTAAATAAGGACATCGACTTCCAGCCCAACACTACGAGCAATCCGCCATTTTATATTTCTCGCTGCGATATTGTAGTCCAAGCTCAAGGATGCAGAAGTTACGAGAGCGTAAGAAATGTACTCACATCTGTGGGGATAACTACTTTACCAATCTCCGCCAGTATAAAGAAGGATTTGCCGATAGACTTCGTCTGATTGAGGGGTCAATTACTTCTTTCTTTGGAGACGACGAGCAGAGCACTTCGGTAAGCAGTTTATAACTTAAAGTAAAAAAGTAAAGTACACGGTGGTCATGGTTTAGCAGTGCTGTTTCTCACTCCGAAGGCTGCAGCCTGCGGAGATCGCTTTTGGGCATCAAGCCTGGTTTAAGTTAACTGAGCATCACATTTGCAAGTCATGAGCATATTACAACAACTTACGATTAACTAAGAATAATAGTAAACTTTATAATTGTTAATACTCTGAAATAAGACCGTCTTGATGACGTATGCAGCCTAGATATGCGACCTCCGGAGGCTGCAGCCTCACACCATTGGGATACCTCCATATGAAGACGTTGTTCTGCAGGTTCGTCGTCTTCATTTTCCTCTCAGTACGTTTCCGACTCTGGCGCGAACATATAAGGCTGGATGGACAAGTCTTCCGTTGTTGACATTTTGTGAATAACGAGTAAATAAAAAGTTTCTGTGCAGCTAGATAATCGTATCTCTGCTATAAAACTACAAAAATGGCCGAACGGGGTGGAGTTTAACCGAGTGTCACCTCTGCAACCTGGAGAGGGGGCAGGGTATGACGTGCATTTAAAAAGACAGTACCAAAACGAGTTGCTCTCAGATGCACATCAGAAAAGGGGTAGAAAGGGGGCCTGTGGGGCTATAATAATGAGGAATTCAGACCCAAGCATTGCAGTTTCGCTTTACATAGACCACAAATAGATGATTTATATGTAAAAAGGACAGATTTAAAAGCATGATATGTCTGCTTTAAACCAACAGTTGGGTTTATCTGTATTTGACACACAACCATAGGCAAATTAAATGTAAATTCATGCTAAAATAATTATTAGGTAGATTTAAAGCGTACTGTATAAACTGATGCATGTCTGCATACCTGCTCAAAATATTATTATTCTGTATCCTGCTACCTTATTCAAATTCAATTCAAATTTAATCATAGCCCTACTATAGTATAATAGCACATTCAGCTTGCATATATAATTTAAACATCCTTTCTAGTGTGATTCTGAGAACAAAATAATGCCATCACCTCCCAGCAGCAAAGAGCTTTGCACTATAAATGTCTTCAACAAATTCACACCCCATCAAGCGGAGGCAAATGAATAGCGTGTGCTGAAAGATCATGAACATTAGACAAGATGTCTAGAAAAGACCTTGGCCTTAGCGTTCCTTCTGGATAGAAGGACGTTCGAAAAATGTCCCTTTCAATCTTTATTGTTCCATCTGCATGCAGCACAGCTCTTTATTTATCCAGGTTGATGCGTTCCCAAATATGTATATTAAGCTGCAATTTTGCTGAGACCTCCAGCATCAAACACATTCTGCCATGTCCTTGCATTCCACCTGATTTAACCTCAAAGCAGAAGATGTGTGCTTTCTCTGAAGGGAAACTATACACCTCCATATATATATATAAATACAAGCCCTCTGTTGTAAAGAGGTGCGTAAGCACTTAATTCACCTTGGCTATCGAGACCGCAGCAGGCCAAATGTCACATGTGCTGCAGCTGTTCTTGACAAAAACCTGACAGCAGGAGCTTACAGAGACCAGGCAAGTGCAATAGGATGATTGGCGTTTAAAGAATATAAAAGAAAAATGGTGAGTGGAGACCATGTGGAGTTCATTTTAAATTGCAAACAGGCTCTTAATTATGCTCCCAGGATCCCCTCTACTTTCTCAGGTATGTAGACACCTGTGATTTAAATAGAACAAAGCCACTGTTCTCATAATCCATTGCTAATCTTTATAGCCTTTTAAGAGCCAGACAAAGTTTAAAGGTTATCTATCAGGGCTACATGTCTCTTAATCAATCACCAAAGCAAATTGGATTTGTACATTCATTGACACAGTACAGGTTGAAAGGAATGTAATACAAGAGTCAATTATAAAACCTTACAGTCATTTCCACAATAAGTCTGACTACAGAAAATCTAAAGGTAACAGAATCAAGATTTATACTATATTCATATTGCAATATCTATATTAATCTATTTAAGGTGTGCAAAGACAGTTTTGAGGCAGTGGTATAACTCAGTCATCCAAGTTCCCCACATGACTTAAGTTTCATTATCAGGAGGGTCCACAGTCCTCCTCACAACCCGTCTGCGTGCAGCCCAATTCTTGAGACCACACTGACGGAAATGGATGCAAAATAAAGGTATACCAGGGCTTTTAGGGACCACCACCTACCCCGAATAGACATGAAGAATGCATGCAAGTTTGAAATGTTTAAAGGTGTAGTGTGTAGATTTTAGCGATAAGATTCTAGATTCTAGTGGTGAGGTTGCGAATTGCACCCTTCCTTTTTGAAGCACAAAGAGAAGCTACGGTAGCCATCATAGGACAAACATGTCATCTTCTGAGACAACGTTATGACAAATGCGCTCTGTAGAGTACTTTTTTCATTTAGGGTTACTGTTAATACATGATGCCGCAAAATGGCGGCCTCCATGAAAGGGGACCTGCTGTGTACAGTATGTAGATAACAACGGTTCATTCTAAGGTAATAAAAACAATACAGTTCATTTTGTCATTTAATACACCAATGAAAACATAGTTATCTATATTATATTGCATTGCTGTCAAAAATAACTTTCTAAAATGCACACACTGCACCTTTAAATGTTTAACTTTACACATTGTCTTACAAAAAAATGTTTAAAAATGCAAAGGCAAAAAACAGGCAAAAATGTTATGTCAGATACTACAACACAAAAACCACCAGAGGTGGAAAAAGTAATAAAATATTGTACTCAAGTAAAAGTAAAGTTACTTTAATAATATTTTACTTAAGTAAAAGTAAAGTTACTGGTCTAAAAATCTACTCAAGTAAAAGTAAAAAGTAACTCATTTTAACTTTACTCAGAGTAAAAGTTACTTTTTTTACAGCGGGAAGAGGTGGAGGATTCTAGAATAGTTCAAAAACGACAAGGGAATATACATCTCAAACTAGTTGTTTTTAATTGTAGGAACATCTTTACAATTAAAGTGCAATAACAAAAAGTTAATAAAATAAAAAGCTTTTTTAAAGTAAGAAACATTTATGGAATTGTTTAATGATTTTTACATGCGAGTTATGCACTTTTGAAGGTGGTCAGCAGCTGGTAAATACAATCACTATAGTAAGGTTGTAATTGATGTATTGCTGGTAACATACATTATTTTATTAAACTATATATAGTTTAAATGAGCATATAATGAGAAGAGTGCCATGTCTATATACATTTGACACGTTAATCATCTTCTTACTTCCCTGACCTGGGTACCTGATGACCTTTATTCCCCTCTCTCTCTCTCTCGCACTCTCTCTTCTCTCTCTCTGCAATGTCTAACGCCCCATTCAGACAGCCAACGACAAGCAGTAGCAGAGCGACGCAATCTCATTCATTTCAATGGAAACCTGGCGATTTCCGGCGACACGAGCGAAAGTGACCGTTGGCGACCGTATGGGCGTGTCCAGCGACGCGAGAAAGTTAAGAAAAGTTTAACTTTATGCAAATTTCGAGCGACTTTCGGGAGCGACTACCAATGAGAACAAAGCAGTGGAGTTCACGTCATCCTTCTCTCGTCAGTTACTGGCGTGGATGGTACTCATTTGTTTATGACAAGCAGATTTAGAAACGCCTCATTGAAAGAGACGGGCGACACACAGCGATAACGTCGCTGGCTGTCTGAACGAAGGGTAATGACCTGCGCATTCTCGAGGACGTTTTGAAGTTGTGTTTGACTTGACGCGAAGCTGCTAGACCTCGGAAGATAATGCGCATGGTATTAAAAACGCGTAGTGCAATTTCATACTTAAAGGAACAGTATGTAAGAAATTTATATCAATTAATCATTAAATGGCCCTGAAATGTCACTAGACATTAAGAAATCCTTTTCATTTCAAATACTTATATCACTGACAACAGCAGTCCGGCCAGGATATTGTCATTTAAAAAGTGGAGTTGCAGCCCTCAACTGATGTTTATGTTGTCGTTTGGTATATTGGCCACCAGCTGTGTGATTGCAGCACCAGTTTCAGCCACACGTTTTGTGATTGCAATACCAGTTTTGGCCACAATCCTACATACTGTTCCTTTAAGAGCATGAATCCTACCTTTTATAGAAATGAAACTAAACACTCGCTTTGCGTCAGTGGAAAGTGGTCGCTTAAATATGACCAGGGGTTTCTTTCATAAGATTTGAACTGAGGCGGGTCTGCATTAGCGCGCGCCTGTCTCGTTAGTCTCCATGGTTCTTTTTGCGCGTTCCCCCGGGCCCCGCCCATTTACATCCGTTGCGCGTCTTTATCACCTTGCTTTTTAAAATATTTTTTTACTCAGTAACGGATATGATTTAAAATGTAGCGAAGTACAATACTTTAAACAAAACATACTTAAGTAAAAGTAAAAGTACAGATTTTAAAAACTACTCAAAAAAGTAAAAATACACAAAAAAACTACTCAATTACAGTAACGTGAGTAAATGTAATTCGTTACTTTCCACCTCTGAAAACCACAGGTTATGCATAACAGCAAAAAAATGTTTACAACAGGCATTTTGAGGTTTGACCATAATTCATCATTTATGGGGTTGACTTTGTTTTGATGTCTAGAGCCTTTGCTTTAAACATTTAGACATGCAACTTCTCAGAAAGGGTTTAACTGTACTGACAGTGTAAAAGCACAGCACAGTCAGCACACTGAAACCTTTTTTCAGAAGTTTCATCTCTTCATTTCTCCCTTTAAAGCAATGCCACTAAATAAACAAAAGCAATCAAGCTAACGCATCTCATGAAAATTCATACTCATATTTTACAAGGCAGGTAATTTGTATCAATTTGTACGACCACACTTAATAGTTTTTTACGATTTGCAGTGACGTTAGGGGGGTGGGGTTTCAGTATTGTTTTTTATGATAATCGTACATCTTTGCTGGGTTGCGACCAATTTTCTCTCTATTTACTGTGCATCTACATTCAAAATAACATATTTGCGCTTGCAAAATACATACAAATTCCTGTGAGATCAGGCTGATCAAGCCTCAATTTTAGTGTCTGCATTATAGTATGCATGGTGAATAAATGCATAATTTTCTTTCCCAATGTTTATACCTTCTAAATGCACTGATGTAAGGTTAAAGTCAGCATGCTGAGCTAAATGAACTGATAACCTTCCAACATGATCATGCACTTTGTTCAGGTTTAAGAGGGTAAAAAGGTTTAGATTATATCTAGTGCATGTCCAGCACAAAACTACACTTCAGCAAAATGGAAAAGGTGGTATCATCGACCTCTACAAAACTCGCCATCAGACCTTAAACAGAGAGCTTTTGATTTTTATCTTAGGGGCCTTGCCCCCTCCGTTCACACCAGCAATCAACAGCAGCATACAGAACAGATACCGTTATAGAAACGTTGCTGGTCCGCCCAAATGCCAAGCTGTGTCAAGGGAAGAAATAAGAACATGCATGGGGAGCTTTTGTAGAGTCTGGCTGAATTTCAAGAAACTTTTCTTTGAGACGACATACTGTGAACACATGCATTTTCCTCTCTCTCTCAGAACACTAGGGAACGGGCTTGCACCTGGTGTCATAAACCCTCTTAAAATCTGGAGGAACATAAAGTATGACTCCACTTTGCTAAAGCTTGCAAAAGTAAAAAATTCTCAAACACAACATTTTCTAACTCACAGCTAGAACCAGAATTGCAGTTGTAGTATAGCATCAAAATCAGAGCTATTACTCAAAATCAGAGCTATTACTGCATTTCAAGTGTAATTTAGGGTGTAATCATTTCATAAAACTGTTTTTAAGAGCGTTAGTAATAGCTTTAAAACGGAACGACAAGGCGCGTTTGCTTATCACACACATGGATGTGCAACACACAAACGTTATTAAATATAAAAAAATTAAAGGATTAAACATTTTTAGAGTACAAACCTTTTTTTGCATATTTGTAAATAATTTTTTTGAGATTTCACTGATCATGTAGGCTATCCATACATTTACAGCAATTAGTTTTTGCCATGGCGCCAGCGCAACTGGCTTTTAAAGGAGATTAAAGGAGACTCATTGGTTTATTGCACGTTACACCAAAAACACACCTATTACTCATTAAGGCTTGGCGCACAAACCTTTTTTCCCGTTGTTAAATTAGCAAAAGTGGATTCGGACACACCCTTTTAGACTGTGCGCTTTAGACTATGCGCTTAGGTCATTAAAATAGGGCCCTTTATGTCCATACAGCAATAGGCAACAGTTGTAGTCAGGGCTAGCAGTAGTTACTGTCGTATTCTCAGTTAGTATGGTGACTTTATTAAAAATTAGGCTTTTGTAATAAAGCATGGCATGTTAATGTATCACAAATGATTTGTCAACACTGTTGATCTGCAAGCTTTGCGATGTAAGCTGCCTGACAGACCTGCGTTTGCCTAATATTCTGCTAATATTAATCAAACAATTGGATTTGAGGGTTTCCAAACCCCCATCCCACATATCCTTAAATCCAGCAGTATCTTACAAAGCAAGGAAAGTTTAATAGCTTAAAAAAGATATGAATTTCGCAAATATGATCAGGTCACATCATCATAAGAATGGAGAACACCAGCTCAACTGCTCTCATTAATTCTGGCTTACAGCTCAAGTGTCATAATTGTAATCAGGAATTTTTGAGCATCCCTGTAAATGTAGTTGACCCATTTATGTTTCTATGCTCCATTTTGCCCCATCTGTCAAATCCTGAATAATGTCTTCTGCTCTGAGGAGCTAAAGGCCGTCATTCACTCCAGGTGAGCTGAGAATTAATACTAGATTAGCCTACCTCCCAGGTGAAAAAGAAATATATTTAAATAGTATTTTTTGGGACATACTTAATATATTTAAAAGCTACTATACTAAATGCATATTAAATGTATTATATTGAACCCACTTCAAATATATTAAATGCATTTCAAGATATATTTAAAGTCAATTTTAATCTATTTGCATTATATTTAATATATTGAAATTGTGTTAAATTGGAACAACTTCAAATATATTTAGTGCAATTTAAGTGTACTTCTTTAAAATTCATTTAAAATGCACTTCTCATACACTTAAAAATACAGTTAGAATACATTTAAAGCTTAATTTAACTGTGCTTTAAGAACACTTTAATAGTACTTCAGCATATTAGAAATATACTAGCATTACATTAATAGAAATGTATTAGCATTACACTTCTATTTTATTATAAAGCTGTTTTTAATATTTAAAATGTTATATTAAAATCATTAAATATTAAGACACATACACAGATTTTGAATACAGAACAATTTAATATACTTCATATTGTGTTGTGTACATTACAAAAATACCTAAAGTAAATTAATCAAGCACAGAGACATACATAATCTCTTGACCAAAGAGAAACATATAAAACAAATATCAGAGAAATGCAATTACAGAGCTACTTCTATCAAATTGTACAACATTAACATTAAATGTATTAATGAAAAGTACACTATGAATATGCAATCACTAAATATTCATAAGCAATGATTATATAATAATCATAATGTAATTCTCTGCATAAAAAGTTAATGAAAAAAAATGTTTAAGTGCAATTTAAAGACGGAGTGCACAATGTTTGAAAAACGCTTTGGAAAAGGAAATTGGGCCGACTACCAAAACACACTTGTAGCCAACCAGCAGTAAGGGGCGTGTCTACTAACTGACATCCTTGCCGGGGTTGCGTATGTGTGTGGTGGCTCTATCAAAAGAAGGTCCAGATTCTATTGGGGTAGAGGCATGTTTGTTTAGGTAATTTCAAATGTTAACATTGGCTTTCAAAAATAGTGCACTCTGCCTTTAACCAACTTAAGATAAACCTATGAAAAGCTGAACTAAAACACAAAACAGTTTAGATGTCACATGTTTAAGTGGAGGGTGACTTCTTCTTGCAATTCAGACACCGTAGTAATTGAAGACTGCTTTATCACACGGGCTGTGAAAAGGAAACAGAATATACCAATTAACCAATAATGAATGAACATTTGGATATCCATGTTTAAAATAAATTGGCATAGATATGCATGTATGGAAGTTTTGTTAACTTCTCAGTTTACCTTTTAAAGCTTTGACTGTGTCAGTTTTATCTGTCAGAGCACTCTACAAGTGGGAATGAAGATAGGATTAGAACACGCTCATGAAAAAAAGCAACCTGTGTGCATTACAGGATATGTTTTACATTGATAATTGTGTTTTATTTGAACCTAGATCATTTTCCATGTTTGTCTATTGTGGTCTTGCAAACTTAAGGTTCACCTCTGTTTAAGGAGATTTAAGGAAATCAGAAATGATGCCAAACAGGGCTCCAGACTGCTATCAAATGGTGGCATTTTGCCACCTAAATTTGAGAGTGTGCCACTGAATTTTACATCCGGTCGCACATGTGCGACCAGCAAATTTGACCTTTTTTTTGTGATATGACCACTGATCTATATAAATGACTGGATTGCGCATAGAACGCTTGACGTAACTGCGTGAGGTGAAGCCAGCGCAGAGTTCGAGCCGCCATCTTGGTATACCCAACCGGCAGAGAGCGTCATTGACTTCCATTCAAAATCATGATCAAAATTTACCCCCTTTACAGCGTATCAGTTACACAAGGTTAATTTTTAGGATATGTGTACGTTAATTATTTGTTAATTCTGGTGTTATTTGCAATGTTTATGTTTTAATCGGGCAGGATAATGGATTTATAAAAAACCGTTAAGGTGAGTGTGTCTGCTGCATTTGCTAATGACACGGGTATAAATAAAGGTTTTTTTGACATTCAGCTACACTGTGACGGTCAGCGTTATATCTCTAAATAAGTTTAGGTAACTTGTAAGTTAAGATAACATAAGTACAAAACTAGCAAATTATTGCATGCACATACTGTACAAAGCATGATTATTTATTTAGATTTCAGAATGAGCACGTTTATTGTCATTAATACTAAATATGCTGCGGTCTGTCTGCTGATCTGATACTGTAATAAAGATGAATGTATAATAACTGATTAAAATGCAAAATGTACAACTTTCAGTAAATAACTATTTACATGCTTTGGACGTGTTGTGTTGTAATAATGTACAGGGTAACTTCAGATATAAAAACGAAGATGAGTAAAGTGATGTTTTATCATTAAAATCTGATAACGTCCATTGATTAAATAGAACGTTTGGGTATACCAACATGGCGGCGCGGTGGCTTCACAAGTGTGACGTCATGTGCAATCCAGTCATTTATATAGATCAGTGGATATGACACTAATCTGAAACAGCACATTGTACTTTCTGAATCTATAATGAAAGTATTTATTAGTAATACAGTCTAAATTAGTAGACATGTGAATATTTGGTTAGCATGTTGTTTTACCGTGTGTGCCCCTAAATTTTCTGGTTGCGCCCCTAAAATTTTCAGTTGGGGGCCACTGTGCTCCTAGTAAAAAAAGTTAGTCTGGTGCCCTGCCAAATGGTGCAATGATGACTAGGCCAAGTCCCTTACAGCTTTACAATAAAAAACGTTTTTTACAAGAATAATTCAAAAGGACAGAAATTAGCCACCTGGAATGGATGTGTTGCAAACGTTTTTCTTCACTCCACATTTGCCCCAATTCAAAAATGTCAATAGCAGTTGATCTGAAAAACAACAGGCAGGTAAATGATGATTAATGATTTGTTTTCGTTTTAAGAATTATTTACCCCGAGTACAATATATTAAGACAATATAATATAATCAAACCCAGCCTCGGCAGTTTTACAATCTCTCATAAAAGTATCCCTTCTTACAATGTCATTTTTGTGTCCATATGTAATTAGAAATACATTTAAAAATAAACAAAAAGACAATAAGGTTGTCAAGATTGAACTGATATAAACATTAGCCATTGAACATTACTGGAGTTATAATAACCATATGGTCATATCATGGTATTTTCAGGTAAGACAGCTCAAACATTCATTTTAAACTAACGTTAGCGTTGCAAGAGAAACATTAAAAAAACTTAAACGTGAAATCAAATAGCAACAACAAACTTACCACCAAGAATAAGTCTTTCTATGCGCTATATCTTCATTTGTTCCTGTCTACTTGGGATCTGGTTGGTCATATTAATGTCGCTGTGCTAAAAAAAATGAAAGGTTTTAATGATTTCTGAAATGCTTAAGAGAAATGCCTAACGTTAGTCAGAAAATAAAGATGTTCCAACTACCACACGCAACACAGACATAACGTTACATAAAGAAGCTGGGTTAAATTTAATGTAATGTTTACTTATTTAATAGTTAACTAAATAAAGAAATGTGAAAATCTGTCATCACTTACCCTCCTGTTGTCTCGTTCATCTCCAAACAAAAAGCGAAATACTTTTTCCCTCAACGTCAGATCCACTAAAACTGCTCATATTTTAAATCGAGTTGTTTTATCTTAGTCCTCTGGTGAAATATGATCGCCGATTAATTAAATAAATACGTTTAATGCAGAGTCGCCATCTAATTTAACAGTTTATACGTTTAATGCAAGCAACCGCATGCAACTCGTGAACAACTGAACTGAACTGAACAAGTTTCAAATAGCACCGTGACGTGTTACTATGACAACAACCAATCAGGTTTAGTCACGTGTGTCACGTGTTTTGTTTGAAATTAAACAAGTAAGATTTTGAAATTAAACAAGTAAGATTTTAAGCAAATCTTTGAAAAAATAGCTTATTGTGCAATCGGAATGATATAATGTTGAAAGGCTTGAGGAAAGTTCAATGTTAGCTTATTACAATTAATGAATCATGTTTTGAAAAAAGTATGTTTTATCCAAATATACTAAAACTTCACTAGAAGTACATTTGTGTTTAGCATATTTCTTAAAAGTGTAATTATGCATATATTTATTACCAGCATACTTCTAGTACACTTAATATAAATACATTAAAAATATTCTTAAGTTTAGCATATTTCTTAAAAATGTAATAAAGCATATATTTATTACCAATGTATTTCTAGTACACTTAATATAAATACATTAAAAATATTTTTAAGTTTAGCATATTTCTTTAAAATGTAATTAAGTATATATTTATTACCAATGTACTTCTAGTACACTTAATATAAATACATTTAAAATATTCTTAAGTTTAGCATATTTCTTAAAAATGTAATTAAGTATATATTTATTACCAATGTACTTCTAGTACACTTAATATAAATACATTAAAAATATTCTTAAGTTTAGCATATTTCTTAAAAATGTAATTAAGTATATATTTATTACCAATGTACTTCTAGTACACTTAATATAAATACATTAAAAATATTCTTAAGTTTAGCATATTTCTTAAAAATGTAATTAAGTATATATTTATTACCAATGTACTTCTAGTACACTTAATATAAATACATTTAAAATATTCTTAAGTTTAGCATATTTCTTAAAAATGTACTTAAGTATATATTTATTACAAGTGTACTTCTAGTATACTTTTAAAAAATATGTTTAAATGCAATTTAACGTATTTTTAATACACTTCAAATAAGTATGTTGGAAATACAAATGTATTATAAACATACTATTTGTATTTTAAGTATATTTTTAATACATTAAATACTACGTCTTTTTGACCTGGGCTGAGAGGGGCAATTTCACATTTTTGACAATTTCACTTTTTTTACTGACAATCCAATGATTTCTATTCTGGTTTCCTGCTGATTTTGAAATCAGTTTATTATGCACCAGAATAATTTATCTAAAATTGTCCGTCTTCTCAGTTTGTGCGAAAAGTCTTGTCATTTCCTTTCAGTTTCCTATAATTTGTAACTGATATTTCACAGTTTGAGTTTGACTGGAGTAATTTTTAACAGTGTTTCTTGACTTTATTTCAAAAAACTCAGATGGAGCATAAGACAAGCTGTAATTTTATTACTGAGAAGGTTGAATGTGTTTTCTTTAATAGCTTTTGAAACAGCTGGGGCTCCATGTTCCGAAAGTGCTTAAACTGACTGCTAGATATATAGAAATATGAAACATGACATGAGTAATGCGAGTGTGGTCACCATCCACTACAGCCATTAAAACTGATATGGCTTAACCGGTACTCTTGTGAAAGCAGTAAATGAATAAAAAATGATACAGATACCAAAACCAAATTCCAAAACTGAATCTTTACGGGCATTTAAAAAGTTTAATTTACAATGGATTTGTGCAAAGTGTTTGGTTAATGGAACAAACATCAGCACCATAAATCAGAAAACGGGGCAAAAAATGGTAAAATAGCTTTCTGGAAGCAGACAGACTGGGGACACTGCAGGCAGTAAGATGTCAATGGAGGCTTTTGGGAGAGATAAATCAAACACATAGTAATGCTTAATGATTTTAAAATTCTTTTTCTCCTTATTTTCCAGGTCTGGAAAATCAATAGACGCATTCATAGCTTCGCATTAGGATTCACGATCTATATTTCGCACAGCACCTCTCTGTAATGTACAAGTACGACACAAATCAAGTCTTACGTATAGCCATAATCCTGTTTTCAACTTTTCATTAGAAACTGTAGGACAAAAATATATTTCTGATGTAAATTTCTAAGAGCTGCCAGGTGTGTTTAACAGATATGAATTAGATAAAAGACAACAAAGTAAAAGAGTCTATAAGCAGTAATCCTTAGAAAATGTTAGTAATTTGACAATGGTCATGCAAAAGTCCTCACAAATTGAGTTTCTTTGCTTGATCTATTCATCATTGAAGGTTTACCATGGATTGCAACATTGACACGTAACAACTACATCCTCAGTTTCATTGAAAAACTCCTCATCTATTATTCTAAGAAAAATGTTTCTATTGCTTTCACACAAACGTGTGTGCGTCAATCACAACTATCATTGGTATTTAATGAGTCACTGTTAGAAAAAAATATTTAAAACTGTACCTTTTTGTCGCTGAGGTGGTACCATAAGGGTACATTACTGTACCTTAATGATTTATTGTGTATCTTTAAAGGTACAGTTTTGTACCCCCTGTTACAAAATTGTTTCTTACGGTACACAATAGGTCCTTATGTACCCCAAAAGGTACAACATATCAATGTGTTGTATACCCATTAAGGTACAAAAATGATGAACCTTTGAATTTACCACCCTAGTGACAGGAGGGTACAATTTTGTAAATTTTTTGTACCTTTGTTTCTGACAGTGTACATATTTCCAAAGTTGCTATTATGTGCACATCCAATCTTTTTTACCAGATGACATTAACACTGAGACTGTTTTTTTGGGGGGGGGACTTTGACACAAACAAAACTACATTGAACATACCGCTTTAGAAAATGTCAGTGAACACAATGGGCCCTATCTTGCACCCAGCGCAATTGACTTTGTCAGTGACGCATGTATCATTCGTATTTTGCACCTGCGCACAGCGGGTTTTTCCCTCCACGGACGCACATCGGCAAACTATGGAATGAACTTGCGCTCCCTGGGCAGTTCAACGCAAAAAAGGAGCCGTGTTCCGGCGCAAACCATCCCTGATGCTATTTTGCAGTTTCAAAAAACAATTGCGCCACTGACCAGAAAAAACTAGTCTAAAGTCAGTGGTGCGTTGCTCATTATGCTATTTTAAGGGCGCATGCTTGACCATAATGTATAGCGTGCACAGCGCGCACACACTTTGCTTATCTAATCTACACAGATGCAACAGTTATTTTTGCAAATCATAAATTGTTGCAATAAAAAATATTAACAAATGAGATAAGGGAAATCATTGTGGTGAGCATTGTGGTGATAGTTTTTATTTATTTTGTGTGGCTGCGTTAAAAAATTATCATGCAATTAACGATTAAAATATTTTTTAATAAGTTTGTTGTGTGGCTGTATTACGTTTATTTTATGTAAATAATAATTAAAATGTTTTCATAAAAAACCTTAATGTATGTGAACTTGATTTGTAAGTGTACTTTGGGGTTGGACTGCTTGCGTTTCTTGGCTTTCAGCGGTGAGGGTAGACGCAGCAATGTCCTCTGCTGGCGTCAGGTCCTGTGTAGAGGCAGATCCATAAATCCGATTTATGCTGGCAAGCTTGGGATTCCCCGTCTCCTGACATCATTGTAGCGCTTGCGGCGCAACGTCCTGGGGATGCCAGCTGATGAGACAATTGTGGCTATTTCCTCCCACGCCTGTTTAACCAACGCTGATTTGGGCGGGTTTCTCCTATCCCCATACAAAACAACTTCTCTTTCTTTGACTGCTCTTACAAGAACGTCGGTCTCCTCGGCTGTGAACCGCTCATGGCGTGCGCCTGGTAAATCTGTCATAATAATAGCAACCCGCCATGGAACTTGCGCACTTGCGTTTAAAGGGAAGGTTGGATGACGTTCTGATGGTGGTTTATTTGACGTTACGCCCAAACCACACCTATGAATAATGAACCTACTTCAGACCAACCCCTTATTGATTTGCGCCTGGCGCAAGAGTTATTTCTCCCGCCGGGAAAATAGCAACAGCGCCCAAGGTCCGCCCACAAAGTCACTTGCGCTTTGCGCTTCGCACTTGCGTTTCAGATCGTTAAAATAGGGCCCTATGTGTTAAAAATGTGTGAAAATAAAAATACCAAACATTCTGAGTCTAATCCGAGGGCTTCAGTTTTGGAAAATATGTATCATATAATAAAATAAAGCAATAAATGATGTGATGTAATGTTTACTTATAATCCATCCTGTTATTGTTTAAATCTTGTGAATAAAATGAATCATTTTTATTAGTTTTTATCAACAGTCGAGTATGAGATTTAATATAAGGACCTCACAGCTGTCTCTGTCTTTCCCTGCTAAGAAAATGTGCTGCTTGTTCTCATGAGACTGTGAACATAACTGGCAGCAAAGTAACAGATCACACCACTTTTAACTTACTGGTGTGAATCGAAAGAAAGCCATCCACCATACATAACACAAGCTCATTCCTCACTATTCCACCCTGCCTGCTGTATTTAAATGTGTTGTTACAGTATATGTAAATTTTATGTGTTGCTAATGTACTGTGCAGATTACATTAAAGCACGCCTACTCAACCCACAGCAATATGTGTTATCCTGTTTTTCCACATTAAAAAGCGTGAAGCCAGGAAAAGACGTCCTCTGTTATGAGACTGTGACTTGGCGCTCGAAATTAACCTTGGAAATGATTTGTGACTGTTTGATTCACAAGTTTACAATGCGCAGAACAGCATGGTGCTCTCAGCCTGTATTGTCGCTTAATCCTGAAATTTAAAAATTATGCATAAATTACTTTTAGGAAAATTTAGGAATGTAAGTAATTTTGTGCCTTTCAGAAAAGATAATGCTGAATACAAAAAGAAAACAATCCATAAGAGTGTGTATATGGCAGAACACAGCTGATAAAGTCAAGTGTAACCTAAGGCTGATGAGGGTTTTACAAGGCATACAATTCAAGCCATCGATAAATTG
Source organism: Paramisgurnus dabryanus (assembly GCF_030506205.2). Taxonomy (NCBI): domain Eukaryota; kingdom Metazoa; phylum Chordata; class Actinopteri; order Cypriniformes; family Cobitidae; genus Paramisgurnus; species Paramisgurnus dabryanus. The sequence goes on along the minus strand of NC_133355.1, from coordinate 16,906,312 downwards.
TCAGGAGATTGCACATGCACATGCATTCCTTATATATTTGAATTTATTATGCTAAACAGAGGTAATATAACACACACAGCTCTTGCTAATACAGAAACATCTGTATAGATACTTTTAGGGTGTAAAATTTACACCCACCAAAAGTGTGTAAAAAATCAGCTGTGGTGTGTAACGTTGTCAAATCACTTGCCAATTTGGCGGGTTACTTTTTATTAATTTGTCCAATCGTTAGTTTCTTTGTAAAGCTCATGCAACCCAAATCTGCACAGTTTTAGTTTCATCGTCATCATGGTATACTAAATACACCTGCTTACTTTGGGTCTTGAACACAACCATCACTACGCAACGCAACAAACGCAACGGTTGCTAGATTCGAGAGACTCAAACATAATGATGTGGCGATAACCAAGGACATCAGGAGAAGAAGAGCAAGGTTTTAATGCTAAGTGGCAAACTGGGCGTGAATGGCTTGAGTTATCCGTGTGTCTCAATCAGTTCCCTAGCTCCTTGAATCATGAATCAGTGTATTGCGTATAGGGGCTCGGGCACTGGCTCAATATTCATTGGGGCACTTGATGACTTATTTTTCAGTGACGTGCTTATTAAAACAACCCGTCACCACTGATATTTATAAGCAACATGGAGAAACGACAACTCTCTGACTTAATCTTTTTAAAAACAGTTAAAGGGAACATTTCAAGACTTTTTTAAGATGTCAAACAAATCTTTGGTGTCTCCAGACTATGTATGCAACGTTTTAGCTCTAAGTACCATATAATTTATTATAGCATATTAAAATTGCCACTTTGTAGGTTTAATAAAAAATGTGACGTTTTTGGGTGTGTCCTTTAAAATGCAAATAGCTAATCTCTGCACTAAATGGCAATGCAGTGGTCGGATAGTGCAGATTAAGGGGCGGTATTATCCCCTTCTGACATCACAAGGTGAGCCAAATTTCAATGACGTATTTTTTTTCATATGGTAGCAGAGAATGGTTTATCAAAACTAAGTTACTGGGTTGTTCTTTTACACATTTTTTAGGTTGATAAAAGCACCGGGGCGGGGACTCAATAATAGCACTTAAACATGGAATACATGTGATATGCCCCCTTTAAAGACTATTGTGTAAAATAATTTAATTATTCTGCTTCATGTAGGACTACAGACAACAACAAAGGCCAGTAAAAAAGACAGTGCTAGTACAGTCTTAAGGGGGTCGCACACCTGACGCGTAGCTCAGCGCCGCACAGCGTCGCGCCGTTCAAAAAAAATCAAACACATTTTTTTCAATGAGTATACGCACACCGGCGCCGACAGGAGGCGCCTGTCCGCGGCGCCCTTCTACAAGTTAATATGTTACTTAATGTTGGGGACATACATCCCGACTGTAACGTCACAGTTGGTGTTATGTTAAGTATGGTCTGTGTTTCTTTGGTCTTTTGTATGCACAAGGTTTAAATCAGGAGGATTAAACAATCGTGTTTGAGGCTCACAACATGTCACTACCATGCACAGAAATCTTATCCCCACAGATAATTTATTATAGCATGCTAAAATTACCACTTTGTAGCTGCAAGCAAAAATCTGCCGTTTTGGGGTATGTCCTTTAAAATGCAAATGCGTTGATGAAATGCAAACACTGATTGCCATGATGGTAGTTCTCTCTCTTTCTCCTTGCACTAAATGCCAGTTGCCATTTAGTTACCAAAACTAAGTAAGTGGGTTGTTCTTTTTCATGTTTTCTAGGTTGGTAGAAGCACTGGGAACCCAATTATAGCACTCAAACATGGAGAAAGTCAGATTTTCATAGTTTCCATATTCCATATCTTTTGTCTAGAACATCAAAATTGCGGTGCAATCACATAAACTTTTGCACAAATTCATATGTCACCTCTGTCCGCGGCGCCCTTCTATGGCTTAAAAAAGTTGCTCAAATCCCTGTCGCGCCACAGAGCGCCACTCACTTAGTTTAACATTAAATAACATCATATTTGTCCCAAATCATTAACGATTAACATTGGCTGCTAACATAGATTTTGCATTTCGAAGTAGACGCTATCTGACTAAGCTCGCACTATTTAATGTGCACTTCCGGTGTACGATACCTTCGGGTTGTCCTAGACGCAACTCGAGGCGGCGCTGAGTTGCGCGTCCGGTGTGCGACCCCCTTTAATATTAAACAGAAAATCAATTTATTATTATTAATATATATGTAATTGAATTTATTCAATGATTTATTTGATGTTTATTGAACTGTTGAGTTGCTTACCTAAAAAGAGTTTTGATGAAAAGGACAAGGGTGAAAGAGAAAGGGAGATGGCAGGATGACAGAATTTTGTTTGAATAATATGCAATTCAGATTTTATAATAAATAATAATAAAATGTTAAATAATTGTTTATAAATAAAAAATACATAGTTAATCTTGTTATTTTCTTTCCTTTTTTGTCTAGTAGAAGTTCTGAATGGCCAGAAACTTAAAAATGTAGTAGCCAAATTGGCTATTACAGATCACAACTGACAAGCAAAGAAAACCAATTTAAAGGTGTCAAAGAATGATACATTGATACAATATGTAAAATCATTGTCTGTTATCTAAATAGAAGGTGTGACTTTATTAAGTGCAAAAATGATCCAGAAACAATTTTACAGGTCCATTTACAACCCTAGGATTTTTCCTTAGAATGAAATGGGCTGTTATTTCCTCATTTGGAAGGGTCGTGTATAATAATGTTGCTCTGTTCTGATTGGCTGTTTCACAGCAAGACCCATGAAGCTCATGTCAGTTGCTCACATTAGTACACAGACCTTATATATTTGAGCCCGTATCAGACAAAGATAAAGATTTTAACTAATTGTTAGGAGATTGTAAATGGATGTTTCAGATTGGTACATTTATTTGTGTTTTTTTCAGTATGGACCTGGAAAACGTAACTGTAACGTTAATTGTAGAACTTCCGCCTAAACGCTAGCATATAGCATTAACTAGCATACAGTATAGCGCTGACTCTGCAGTTAAAACTTTGTTTTAGCATTGTAACAAGTTAATATGTTACTTAATGTTGGGGACATACATCCCGACTGTAACGTCACAGTTGGTGTTATGTTAAGTATGGTCTGTGTTTCTTTGGTCTTTTGTATGCACAAGGTTTAAATCAGGAGGATTAAACAATCGTGTTTGAGGCTCACAACATGTCACTACCATGCACAGAAATCTTATCCCCACAGATAATTTATTATAGCATGCTAAAATTACCACTTTGTAGCTGCAAGCAAAAATCTGCCGTTTTGGGGTATGTCCTTTAAAATGCAAATGCGTTGATGAAATGCAAACACTGATTGCCATGATGGTAGTTCTCTCTCTTTCTCCTTGCACTAAATGCCAGTTGCCATTTAGTTACCAAAACTAAGTAAGTGGGTTGTTCTTTTTCATGTTTTCTAGGTTGGTAGAAGCACTGGGAACCCAATTATAGCACTCAAACATGGAGAAAGTCAGATTTTCATAGTTTCCATATTCCATATCTTTTGTCTAGAACATCAAAATTGCGGTGCAATCACATAAACTTTTGCACAAATTCATATGTCACCTCTAAAAGCAGGTGCAATATGATTAATGTGGAGGTCACGTGACATGCTCTCATACTTAAAACCATTTTTGTAATAAAATATTCATACCACTTGCACATTCAGTGTGATATACTTAATGCAGTTGTGTACATAAATTATCCCAAATGTTCCCAAGGATTTCTTAATCCAGAAAAATTCCTTGTCTCCTATGTAATTGTCAGCCTATTGGTGACTAAAATCCATGCTATCCTCAGTGCTCAGCTTTAATCGGCTTAATTTTTAACACTATAAATAAAGACATATTTGAAATGCTTAAGCAGTCTAATGGCAAATCTTTTTCCAGGTAGTATTTTACCAAGATCACAGTGTAGCTGGCTGCTGATTTAAGCTGTCAAGTTGTCTATGCCATTTAAGCAAACTATGAAGCTGATAAAATATGACCCTGTCTGTGAAATTCATGGCTAAAATTCCATAATCTAATTATGCATCAACCTCAACATTAAATTTCAATCATTGATTTCAATCTTTGACGTGGCCTTACTCAGTCAATAACATATTAAAGAAATCAAAGTTATATTTTCACAGAATGTACTTTACATACACTGTAAAAAGTGTTTCTGTGCCTTAGTAGATTTAACAAAAATAAATTGAGTAAACTGTATTACATTTTTTTAATTCTTGTTTTTTTAATCAAAATGTGAGTTAAAATAAAATAAAAATTGGAATAAATTGATTAATTCTAAATGAACACATTATTGAGTAAATTCAACTTAATTTTATTATGTATAATCGATTTCAATTTGTAAGAAAGCAATTAACTTAATAATTTTGTGTTAAAAAAACTACATGAATTATTTTAGTAAACACAACTAACTAGGCAGTGGACTTGCAGTTCCCAGCATGCTTTGCACGGGACTGCATTTGGAGAGTGAAATTTGAATTGAAACTTTTTTTGTTTTGTTTTTAACTAAAAAGAAAGACTTGTTAGTGTTTAATGTTCATTTATCTTCAATATTTGGAAGATTATCTGTTTCTTCTTTGAGTTTTAGTTACCATTGTTCAGAAGACTGGTGCTTGTGCATAGACTGCATACTGAAGTATGTCGCGCTTTACAGCTGCCCAAAACAAAACTGAGTGGGTGCGTTGTTTGAATAAACGTTTCTAGCCCTCATCTCACAGCATAAAAAACAACAACTAACCATAAATATGCTACCTGTACCAAGAAAAGTAGGTTTATCTAACTGAGTAATACAAGTACAATTAGTTAACTCAACTCAATTTTATTGCATTCATATTAAGTAATGTAAGTGTGTTCAATATACTTAAAAAAGGTTGCAAGTTGATTCAACCTAAAACTTCCCATGCAGTCACTTGCCTCACTTTTTATAAGTTATATCTAGGTATTACTTTTTACAGTTTATGTAGAATGATTTTATGCAGAAAAAAGTAAACACCTGTGAGGATTTTGTAAAGGACGAACCCAGATGCAGACAGCGGATGAAGTTGATAGATAATTTATTAAACTAATAAACAAGAAAACAAAAACCCACGAGGGGGCAAAACAGAACAAATGAACAAGACACTAAACTGACACTAAACTAGACAAGATATAAATACACTAAACTACACAATTAACAAGACAAGATTACACAAGTCACAAAAATACTATTTGATATAAACTTACTGGAAACAGGACTGGAACAAGAGAGAGACAAACGCACAAGCACAGAACAAAGAGCATAGGGACATTAAATAGGGAGAACTAATGAGGGACACAGCTGAAATCAATGACAAGTAAGGGAGCGGGTAAAAAGTGACAAGACAAGAGAAACACGTGGCTAGGTACAAACACTTGATGCCACGTGTTCTCACACAAAACATGATACTGTCAGAACCCTGCCACAAAGACTATAATACAAGACATGATTCTGACAGGATCCTGACAGTACCCCCCCCTTAAGGAGCGACTACCAGACGCTCCTCAGGGGAACACTAAACACGGGACATAACATACTGACACACAGACAAAACCCAAGAAAACATTACAAATAATAACAACGGTAAACAAGCAATAATGACAAAAGGATTGGGGTGGGATAATAAAAATAACAAACAAGGGAGGGGGGGGTGGGGGAACAAGAAAGTTCACAGGGGGAGGTCCAGATGGGGTGGGACTGGGCGGGGAAGAAGTCTTTGGTTTTCTTGGTGAAGCAGAGAGAGTCCGGGGAGGTCTTGTGGAGGACTTGTGAAAGGCATGACAGGAAGGGGCAGATTCAGGCTGGGGTTGCGCTGGGTGAGCACACGGCTGGGGTTGCGGTGGCTGCGCAGATTCAGGCTGCGGTTGCGGTGGCTGCGCAGATTCAGGCTGCGGTTGCGGTGTCTGCGCAGGCTCTGGCTGCGGACGCGGTGTCTGCGCAGGCTCTGGCTGCGGACGCGCTGTCTGCGCAGGCTCTGGCTGCGGACGCGCTGTCTGCGCAGGCTCTGGCTGCGGACGCGCTGTCTGCGCAGGCTCTGGCTGCGGACGCGCTGTCTGCGCAGGCTCTGGCTGCGGACGCGGCGGCTGCGCAGGCTCTGGCTGCGGACGCGGCGGCTGCGCAGGCTCTGGCTGCGGACGCGGCGGCTGCGCAGGCTCTGGCTGCGGACGCGGCGGCTGCGCAGGCTCTGGCTGCGGACGCGGCGGCTGCGCAGGCTCTGGCTGCGGACGCGGCGGCTGCGCAGGCTCTGGCTGCGGACGCGGCGGCTGCGCAGGCTCTGGCTGCGGCGGCTGCGCAGGCTCTGGCTGCGGCGGCTGCGCAGGCTCTGGCTGCGGCGGCTGCGCAGGCTCTGGCTGCGGCGGCTGCGCAGGCTCTGGCTGCGGCGGCTGCGCAGGCTCTGGCTGCGGCGGCTGCGCAGGCTCTGGCTGCGGCGGCTGCGCAGGCTCTGGCTGCGGCGGCTGCGCAGGCTCTGGCTGCGGCGGCTGCGCAGGCTCTGGCTGCGGCGGCTGCGCAGGCTCTGGCTGCGGCGGCTGCGCAGGCTCTGGCTGCGGCGGCTGCGCAGGCTCTGGCTGCGGCGCAGAGACAGGGGTTTCTGCAACTAGCTGAGGAGTCAGTGTGGGCCCAGGAGAAGACGGAGAACAGGAAGCTCCCTTCCTCCTCTTCTTTCTCCTGGGTCGGGGGGCAGAGAGTGCAGAAGGAAGAAGAGGCACTGTGGCAGGCAAAACGGACTCAGATGAGGACCCACCGGATGCCGACTCCCTCTGTGAGGATTTTGTAAAGGACGAACCCAGATGCAGACAGCGGATGAAGTTGATAGATAATTTATTAAACTAATAAACAAGAAAACAAAAACCCACGAGGGGGCAAAACAGAACAAATGAACAAGACACTAAACTGACACTAAACTAGACAAGATATAAATACACTAAACTACACAATTAACAAGACAAGATTACACAAGTCACAAAAATACTATTTGATATAAACTTACTGGAAACAGGACTGGAACAAGAGAGAGACAAACGCACAAGCACAGAACAAAGAGCATAGGGACATTAAATAGGGAGAACTAATGAGGGACACAGCTGAAATCAATGACAAGTAAGGGAGCGGGTAAAAAGTGACAAGACAAGAGAAACACGTGGCTAGGTACAAACACTTGATGCCACGTGTTCTCACACAAAACATGATACTGTCAGAACCCTGCCACAAAGACTATAATACAAGACATGATTCTGACAGGATCCTGACAACACCTGTGTACTTCTTATTTTTAGACTTCAGCATCGATTGCTTATTATTGCCCCATGTAATTATCTTTCTTTTTCATCGTTACTATTTTATGTTTTGTTTATATGTTGTCTACAAAATATCCTGCCACAGCATCACTGATAAACGTTAATCAGGGTGTCAAACATTAATATGATGGGCGATTGGGTGGTAACCCATTTTCTGCTACATCACATGCATTGCTCTGCTTTGCCTGTCATTCCTGTTACCCATCACAAACCATTTCAACCTTACATAAAAGCTTTATAGAGTCCATTACACAACACATGGCAGTATGAAAGTGTCCCCACTGAGGCTGCAGCCAATTTAATATTTACAGTACGTGCCATATTTCGCCCTTTTCATGCGTGTCCAGATGAGAAAGCATTACTGAAGCATATTTCTGTGGTCAAACACCATGGTATTTTACAAGATGTTCATCTTTTCCCAAGTGTTTTCTGCATGATGATTACAAAATGCATCCAACATGCTCCAGTATGTGCACAACATCTAACATTTAAAGGGATAGATCACTCAAAAATGTTAATTTTGTCATAATTTACTTAACTTCATGTTGTTTTAAAACTGTATTACTCTTTTGTGAGTGAAACACAAAAGGAAATACAGTAAGCAGTATGTTTGAGACTAGGACTGATTCACCTTCATTTTAATGGCAGCCTTCTTCAAAATACTTCACCAAAGTAAAGTCTAGCTGTTTGAAATGACATAATAGTGAGTAAATTAGAGAAGAATCTATCAGGGTTTTTTTAACTATCCCTTCAATATTAAGAACTTGCCATGTTTATATGATGCAATGAAACCTTTAGTGATGCTCTTTGCAAAGCGGTGACAAACAGCATCACCTTCATCTCGGGAAAGCAATTAAATTGTCCTGTCTGTTCAGTGACTTAAGCAAAGCAATCACAAAAAACACCATTGACGCAAAGGCAGCTGTAAATTGACCAGACAGGCCAGTGTGATGCCAAAACATTCCCATTAAACATAGAGAGAAAGAGAGAGAGAGAGATGTCAGCTCCAAACTATCCATGCATTGCTTGGTGTCACCCTCCGCTCCCTCGTTTGCTCGCCTCCCTGCCTCCTGGTGCAGGAAGCCACTCGAGAAAATAGAGAAAACCAAATAGGTTGCAAATGAGAACAGGCAGTAAAGCCCACCAGAAAGAAAATGAATCAAGATTGCCTTAAGAGCAATTTTAGTAATGTTCGTAAGAAAATGTAAAAGTAAATGAAGGACAACCAAAATGAGAACAGATAAAAGTACAAAACTGGTACAATGAATGACAGCAATAGGTGAATTATCACATGCTGAAATTAGAAAAGACAAAGTTCAGATACAGGGAAAGAGCGCCGTTTTGCGAGATCTACCCTCTGCATGCATGGCTTATTTTGAAAACTATTGTTTTATCCAATATGAACTATGAGGACTAATAGCTGAATGTTGATTTCTCATGCATTAATTATCTTAAATAAGTCATTTCTGAGATACTTTAGAAATTCTTGTGTGCAACAGAAAAATAATATGCTTAGTAAGCATATTATTTTTCTGTTGCACACAAGAATTTCTAAAGTATCTAAAGTAAGCATTGCTTACAGATATTAATATGTAACCTATAAGGATGTATTAAAATCAGTTCAATTTAAACAACAATAATAATGAATTCTTTGAGTGAAAAACTAAAAACATTGACAGAATGAGGCCAAATACAACATGTGACTTTACTCGTGAATAGACTGAGAAATGGAAAACTAAACCAATAGATACTGTTTAACCGACACAACGCATGCAATACATACATTGTATTGCAGCATTCATGCTCTACTATGAAAACATGAGTTTACATAAAATATATAGAGTCTGAAAGATATAGCAGTCCATTAAACGCTCTTTATACTGCAGAACTCAATATACGAGGCTTTATGGAAGTGCACAATTGTACTTTAGCTCCACCTACTGACACCTCACAGATCTTATATCCCAAAAAGAATGGATGGAAACACAAGTAAATGAATTATAGTCGCAAAAAGGTTCAATTCAAATCTATCACACTGACTTCCATCAGATTGCATTAAACCTGTAAATGAATCGCTGATTTCATTATGCAGAAGCTGCACTATCCTTTTCTGGTACTCTACATATTTAATCACAAGCGTCAACTGACCACCTACCTAGTAGTATTCAAGTGTACATGCTACAGGAAGCGGACGGTAAAATGAACAGTTTGTATAACAACATTGTACAGTCAATATTTCTGAATGAAAGCATTAACATAGACAACTAATTACAGCCAATTTGTAAGTTTTAGCTGATTTTATTTCAAGGGATACTCCACTTTCAAAGGGATAAGTAAATGATATTCAGGCACTGACCTTGTGCACTAAGATTCTATAAAAGTGTGTTAAATCTGACATAATCTTTTAAGCATTTACTTCTGGTTAACAATTACACCACAATGAAGGTCACCTACTCTTTTTACACAATTATTGTATGGGTAAAGCATCGTTCTTCTAGTATATTGTCTCCGCATAATGTTTAAACTCTGCAGACATACAGAAGTGGCCAAGCACAGAGAGTCTTTAAACACACAAGTGTGTAATACATTAACCATTTGCTAAACTAGCACCAGACCTCAGCAGGTGTAGATCCATGAACCCATGAACTGCTATTAGTTACTAAATTAAATGCTTGTTTTTGCTGTCTATGGTAATTGGATTTAGTGTTTGTTTTCTTCAGTTTCATGCAAAGTAGTTTATGTGGTATGCAAGTCATGTGGTTTGAGCTGGACTGGCTGACAAGTAAAAAAAAACTGAATTAGAATTAATTCAAATGTTCTTAAAAGGCAGTCAGTATCTGATCCCTGTGTACTATTATGTCTTTGCTTTGAGCCCAAGTTAAATTAAAGTCAATTATTCAAATCAACTACAGGAAAAAAAACATTTTCTCCAAAGAAAAATCTGTATCAAGATATAAAGCATTGCTTTTTTAAACTTGCATTTGTTGTTAGGGATCCTTAAGTAGCCTATTTTAAATTTAACTAATATTTTAGTTTTTAAAGATTAAAAATGTTTATAAATATTTGAAATTATTTGATATTGCACATTTTCCAGTCCGAACCCTTAATTCTATCCCATACAGCAATTCCAATGTAAATTCAGATGTGCTGCTTTCTGTACAGCATTTATATCCAATATACAGACCAAATTAATGTTTTGCTATAATAATCATAATGATAGAAGCATAAATTAGGCATAAAACTGTGACATATAGTTCACAAAAGGTGACAACAATTACCTCTCTTTTACTATAGGACTTGATGTCTTATATATGATGTAGATTAAAGGCACACAGGTCTTGGTTGGATGTAATGTTATATTGGTAAGCCAATACCATCCTTATTGTGGTGATGTCACTTTAAATGATGATGAAAAAGTGTGATGATATTTTTGATATTTTTATGGGGAAAAAATGCTTTTAGTGTAAAAATGAATTTCTTAACTATCTATACAGCTCTGCAATATCTATATTAATTACATATAATGGTAAGCTCGTGAGCTTTTATAAACATTTTTATTTACACGCCTGTAGTTTATTAATGACGTGTCATCACACATTTAACAATTAAACTAAAGGAAATCACAGATCAGTAAGAACAACACATAGCCAAAAGTCACGAAATGGGTCACGAACATTTCAAGATTTATATAAATAATAATATTTTCCACATCACCTTACCGTTATATGGAGGAGAATGTAAGTCCTGTGCGCGCCTCACTTTCTCACACCGGCTTTCTCAAACTGAATCCCATTTTATAAGTGATTTGCCTGCATCTCGTGTTTTAATGTTTTCTGAGAAACATATCCATGCGTTAAAAAAACGTGTGAGCAAATACGTCAGTGTTTTATGGCAGCAGACGATTTTTAATAAGCGAAGACGTTGTTTCACTTCTGCAGCCCGTAATCCAAGTGCATATAACTGCTCCTCATCTCGCGCAAGGAGCATGTGTGCTCCTCCTAACTAACAACGGCTCCATCTCTCTTTAAAGGTGTGCTCAAACTCACGCGGCGCTCCGCAGACCGACCGTTAATGATATCGCTTTACCGCGCGAGCGATTCAAAGCGCGGCTCTCGAATTGCTCTCGCGGTAATTTGATGTCATAAGGCGATCAATCTGCGCAGCGCGGCATGATCTCAAACGCACCTACAGACATATCTAGGTTCCAAATCTAATAAGCTGCGTACTCAGGCAGCATTTTTTGGCATCGTGGCTGCAATGGGACGCTGCTGTTAGTTTAATTATTTGATTTAAATCTCATGTTTACAATCTCCTTAAAATGTCAGTTCGATTTAGCCTATGTATGATGTTTATTGATTTCCTGTGTGCATTATGGACCTGTGCACCATGGGACAATTCATCTCTTATACTGGCTGTATGGAAATCATAGGCATTTTGTTCACACACAAATATCACAAATATTCAGCTACCTACTTAAAATGAATTTTAAATGCAAAGTCAAAGTAATTTAGTAGTATAAATATGTATAATTTTGAGTAGAGATTGGGTATAAATTTACATTTATAAGTTTTAATGTGTGCGTTCCTTGGGAATTGAACCCACAACCTTTGCGCACTTAATGCAATGCTCTACCAGGTGAGCTACACAAAATAGGTAAAAACAACACACTTTACACTTTTGCCGTGTACAAACATATAGCCTATGTAGGCTATGTGTAAGTAAATCTGGGGAAACTGAATGGTAAAAATGATTATATAAAAAAATGTGCTTGATTAAGTGATAATTTTATGATATGCTTATCCGATTATATGCCACAAAAGGTTTAATTTGCAGAAAGGACTAACTCCTGTCAAATGTTTATTCTCATTTTCTCTTTAGCTCATGTTGCTCATGAGATTTGATATCATCTCCTGCAGTGTGTGAACTGAAGAAAGTTTAAAGGTTCTGCTCTGGTTCAAGGAACTGGAAAATTGATGTCAAAGTTTGAATGCGCAGTGACAAAGATTATCCAAAATGATGATATACGAGAAGATAAGCGGCAAATTTAAGGGTGGAAATGCATCAGTGCTCTGGGATGTCCATAAAGCAAGACTTTAACTTTAAACCTGACTGATTTTGAGGACCTCTTAACCAACCATTAACCTTAGGTTATGATTTTATCCCTATGTGATGAATTGTGAAAAATACTCATTTGTGTCTACAATCCTGGATCCTGAACTTTAGATGTCAATGTTTGTAAGACGTTGGACAAAAATATGATTACTTAATCATATTTTGCGGTTTAGTGTACAGCCACTATGATTGCTTTCCATCATATTTCAAAAACAATGAGATTTGGATGCACCAGGATCTTTGCTTAAATCTAAACACACTCTCTCTCTCTCTCTCTCTCTCTCTCTCTCTCTCTCTCTCTCTCTCTCTCTCTCTCTCTCTCTCTCTCTCTCTCTCTCTCTCTCCTCACTCACTCTCTCTCTCTCTCTCTCTCTCTCTCTCTCTCTCTCTCTCTCTCTCTCACTCCTTATGATCCGCCTACTCGCCTTCGCCTAACTGTGCACACACATTGGGGCGGGAAAATATTTTATGCATATTCAAGCATGAAGCAGCATATTTATGGAACATAAAACTTTTCTGAAAACATATTTTTTTGTCTCAGACGGATTTTTACCAAACATGTAAGGCAAAAAAAGAAAGATTTTCTCTCTGAGAGGTGTACAGATCCATCTTTGAAATTATTTCCATTTTGTGCAAGTGCAACAATTCAACCAATTCTTTTGATATGAAAATCTCTCTTTAGCAAACTTTATGTTTTATCATTGTTTATTTACTTCACAGGCCTAATTGGGCATTTTGCTATTTCATTTTTTTGTTTTCATTATTTTTCATTATCTGATTGTCAATCTTCATGTTCATGTTTTGCAAAAGAAATGCTTCAAATGCACACCTAATGTTAAACACAACAGGAAACACAAAGACATGCTGTCCATACTTTCTCTCAAAGAGGCTGTCAGAGCCAACCTGATCATGCCTTAAAATATAATCCATACATTTCTCCCACAAGATGAAGCAGGACAGCATCCAGTATGTCAATTAAATGTGGAAAATGTTTTATAAGCAGCCATAATCTTCTTTGGACAATGATAGTTGCATTAGGTGACAGCCAAACATATGGTGAGACTCTTCTCAGAGGTGGCAGCATATTACAAAACAAAAACACTGTGTAACAGGCCCCTTAGAGGCACAGACTGTGGAAATCTTTGTTTTCAGTTATAGTACATCTGACCCTAATCTGTTTTTTGTCATACATTCCATTCCTGGTATAGTTTCTTTCTGTAGCATTAAATGATATGGAAATTAGAGTATAGTATCCATAACAAAGCATATGTGCCCACCATCATAATCTGTAAGCTGTATGCTTGTCTAATGTAACTTGGCATGTACTGTGCAATTTGTCACAATGCAACCTTCAGCCAGTGAAGCAAATGAAGGACTGTGGCCATGTTGTGTTCCAAGAACTCCAAATGCCATTATTCTTTCCTTCGAAACTATAATTTTAATGTCAGAGGTGTGAAATAATGTTATTATCAGAATCGTCTCAAAGCTCTATGCAGTGAAATGTACTCAATGTCAAGCCCTCAGTTGCCGTTAGAAAGAAGTACAGTATATACTGGAAGCTGGGGCAAGTTGTCACACAGGCAAGTTCTCAGGTTGCGACTCAAATGTCCTATTACATAACTGTATTTTTCTATCAGTGGTTTGTATGTTCATTTCAAACACCTATAATCCCTCTTTAATTGAAAAAAATATATAAACTTTTCTTCGAGCATCATATTTGTGAAATATAGAGTATTATTTGAATTAAATATAGTGTCATATTTGTCTATAACTCATTTTGCCGCTTTAAGAATCAAATTGAACAGATACAGAAAATGCTTATTAAAATACTTGGTTAATTAGCAGAAAAGCTTTTTTAGGGTTATACAAGTTACACAAACAAATATCAAATAGGGTGTTCTGTATTATTTATCGGTTATTTGTGTTTCAATGTCAATGCAATAACCTGTCACTTTAATTTAAATGTGTCATTGCACAAAAATGATGAAGGTGCAGACTTCTCATTTGCATAAAGCACATCTTGCTGATTGACTGATTTATGCATGGGGCATCCCGCCATCTCCCAGCAATCATACATAAAATATCATTTTATTAAGCTTGCAAATGTAGTTGTGCTGGTATGCAACCTCCCAAACCTGCTGAGAGCCAACAAATTTCTTTTAGTATAAAACTATTAACCTTTGCAAACTTTTGCTCAGTATAGATGCAGACTTTAAAAAAGAATTTAAATTGTAATCTAACTTAAATTTATTGAAGTCATTCTAAATGTATAACAGATAGTCTATGTTTAAAGTTTAGTTTAATTCGGGATGGTGTTTCCTAATGACCCTTTTCTAATGTTTCATAACAACAGTGTATTATTGACCCAATTTTATATGTAATTGGTCACCACTTTCTAAAATGCAATGCTAAATGGAGAAAAAAAACAGAAACATGTTATGCTGCCTAAATTTGAATTTAATAGAAAGCAAAATCTTAAAATGTACTGAATTTGGACAAACTACATGTTAACAAATGCTACTGTACATTGCATTAATAGTTTATAATGAAGTCATATCAAATCAACTTTAGAGTTATTAGACCATTACACTGCATGAATATAGCACTCCACCTTGTGGCTGTTATAATCAATTAAATCTGTGGTCATGGGTGGTTTTAGTAGTGGGCTGACACTGGTTTGTGAAACATTAATCTGCCAAGTAAATTCAGATTATTTACAGCTGTGGTTGAATGATTTTGAAAAGAAATATTATTGTCTGTGCGATAGATGCCTATGGTCACCTTACCACTAGACCGGGGTTTTTCAAACTGGATTTCGAGGACCCCTGGGGAGCTTTTTCAAGAAATTCTAGGGGATCGCTAGGAACAAAAAAGAAAAAAGTTATAAATGTTATAAAATGTATTTATTATGTGTGTTTTTTTACATTTCTTGCTACATACAGTTCATAATCATTTATATTTGCTTTGCATCTTTCTAGTGTGTTTTCTTAGGCTTTGTAAGGTAGTAATCCTTGTAAAGCTCCTGTGAAACAGGATTTATTGTTAAAGTTGCTGCAGTACAAATAAATTTGAAATGAAAATGTTTCTCTTCACACTCTAAAATATGTTGTCCATGGTTGGACAAAATATGGAAAACCCAGACCTATGGATAAACCTTTGCTGGGTTGTTGTTACCCAACCACACTCTAAAAACAAACGGTGCTGATATAGCACCAAAAGTGGTTCTTTGCTCGTAATCATAGAAGAACCATTTTTAGTGCCATATAGCACCGGTGAAGCACCTGTGTAGAACCACATAGGGGCCATATAGCACCACATATGGTTCTACATAGCACTGGTGCTTCACCGGTGCTATATGGCACTAAAAACTATTATTCTATGTTTACGATCAAAGAACCACTTTTGGTGCTATATAGCACCGTTTGTTTTTATTGAAACAACCCAGCATTTGAATGGAAACAACCCAGTACAGGTTTATTTGTCCATATTTGACCTTACACAAAACAACCCAAAAATGTTTTTTAGAGTTGAATATATTTATCAGGTAGGTTTTTCCTTTAAAAGGTTAATTATATCTGGGAATACTTGGAAACCCCTGCTCTAGAGTCTACTATCGAAACAAAAATTAGTCTGGTCAAACTAATTTTCTGCTCTTGATATATAATTACACCAGGGGGAGCTACAGTATACAGACCCAAAGGTCAATATAATAGTAATTTTGCTAACAGTACAAATTAAGGTCAATTTTGATTGCATGTTTCACAGAAGATAAAGTTTCAAAAAACAGAGTGAAAACACATATGCATTTACAGTGCATTTATATGTTTGTCTTTATGATAGTGCTTCAGCTTTATCTGCAACAAAAATAGACCCACAGCTGGTGATGTTGGTTGATATTTGTATATTTGAAGATGTTTTACTTGGCATGAATAGTGATCATTAATAATAAAAAAAGAGAAATCATTGATCCAGATGAAAGACTCAAACTGTTGTTTATTTTGGCTTTGGCGTCAAGTTTAAAGGCATGACGGACAAAATTATTTAAATGATTATTGTCAGTAGTAATAATTACATAGAAAATAAGTCAAGTATACAATATATTATTATTATTACAAATAAAAACATAAATCCACAGTAGCTTTACTTAGAAATAAAAAATACTAATGTATATAAAATGTATATAAAAATATCCCCTCTAACCAACAGAGAGAGCCCACAGTCATTTATCTTTCTTGCTCTTGTCACGTTAAGTGTCAATACCCTTCTGAAATTACTGTCATGAAATAATAGCTGCTGCTGTCATAAGTAAACATAAGTACTGGTCGGAGAAATAAGTATGACATTATCTTTAGAGTTTATAATGTTGTAATCAGTGTCAGTATTACATTACGCTACATAACATCACTTTAACAAACCAGTAAAGACTTTGTAAAAATTTAGCATTGTATTAATATAATAAATTGCATACAGGTTTACAAAATCATTGAAAATATAAAACCATTTTTTTATTTTCAATGCACTCAATATCAAATGTTTATACTATGTATAAGGTAATTTGTAATCATTGATACAGATTCACATTATAATAAGTCTAGCAGACACTATTTATGATGTGTCTGTTAGAATAAATCAGTGCAAATATATTTTGTCTTTGTGGTGTGAATGACTTCATATGACAATGATTTGGTCTATTGGACTCTTTGTTGCTGAGCCATTGTCCGTTTTAAGAATTGTTTTTTAGCTTTTATCATTGGCTTTTTCCCACGTGCAGACCCTGCCAAACAAAACAAATTGTTGTTATCATTCAGAAAAATAACAGCTTTATTATCTTTACGATAATCATTTTCTTCTTAGTTAACCAAACTGAACCAGATTGTTTGTTTTTACCGCACACATCCATGCAACTCTGCTTCGATATGAAGTTATTGCTGCTTCCTCCACATCCTGTGTATATAAACTCCTGACATGTCTTGGTAGCAGAGTTGTAGTAATATCTTGGAATTGAAGCTGAGCACGTCCCTTTGTCCAAAACGTCTCGGCAAATCACAGGGATCGCTTAAAAACAAGACCAGACAACCTTTAATGCGTGTTTTATTAAGGAGTTAACTAGAGATCCCAAACGTGTTTTTCTAGATAAAGCCAGGGGCCATAAAATAAGCCAGCCGTACGACTGGTGACCATTTGGAGAAAATGGCCATAAGAAAAGTTTTTGGTGTGCATGGCTGGAAAAGAAAAGAGTAAAAATGACTTTATGTGTTCCAGTGAATACACAAAATGTCTTTATGTGTTCCAGTTTCTGTGTCTCAATGAAGACATTAATGTCTAATTTTCTGTTCTATGGTCCACATCTTTAATAATAATGCTGTTCTCACTGAATCATTATCAAGGTTGAAATACTTTATTGCTTGGAGACACTATTGTTCAAAAGTTTAGGGTCACTTCAAAAAATGTTTTTTATGACCTTAAAAATATTTTGATTTAAAGGTGTTTGGGAAAATGTTTAAAATATTTTCAGTAAAAATTTATACAATTGTAGCAACATATAATTTTTTTAATTCCAAAACTTTCCAAAAAGCGTCCGTTAAAACCCAGTGGGAATTCCTATACATAAATTAATACCACATAAAGCTAGCTGATGTGATGTCAAAATATTTTTTTGATATGAAAGTTTTTTATATATTTGGATTTTTTCTTGGTCGCAAAAAAATTTCTGTCTATATTCCATACTTCCCGTGTTATTGCATAGTTTTGATGGGTTTACTATTATTTTAAAATGTAGAAAAAATCACAGAGTGACCCAAAACTTGATGCCTTCTGAAATGTATAATATTTGATCCAAGACCTAAAATGCAAATGCTCCAGAATTGAATAAATGCTGATATCTCTTACTTTTTGGAGGTCTGCAGTATTCCATACATGCATGAACTGTTTCAAAGTTGTTGTCATTGCCTTGGCAACCACCATAGAAGAAAGATTCACACTGCATGGAGGACATATTGAAGAAGAAGCGCTGAAAGAGACCACGGCAGGGCCCCTCATGCATTTGAAAACGACACACCCGAGGAATTTCTGTAGTGAACAAAACCAGACTCCTTACAAACAAGTTAAAGTGAATATCTCTTAAATTCATCACTTACAAACTGATACACTGTAAGTGTAAAATCACCAATGCAATTCTTACAGCCATCCCATCTGAAAAAAAAATACTATAGAATACATGTGAACCACACCAATTTCACATGTGGAAAAAACACATGTGATCACATGTGAAATGTGTGTTTTTGGAACATTTTTGTGTGAATCACATGTGAAACACATGTGAATCCCATGTGAAACACATGTGATCACATGTACATAATGTGGTGACAATTTTTTACATGTGGACAACATGTCACCACATGTGATTCACACAAAAATGTTCCAAAAACACACATTTCACATTTGAATTTGCACATGTGAAATTCGTGTGACTTTTCTGTAAGGGTTGGGTTGTTTTAAACCCAGGGCTGGGTAACTATAGAACAGAACAGCACCAACTGCTGGGTTATTGTTAATCAACCATGTTGAAACAACACAGCAGTTTGGTTAAAACAACCCATTATTTGGGTCATTTTAACCCAGAAATGTGTTCTGTCCTATAGTTACCCAGCCCTGGGTTAAAAACAACCCAATATTTTTTTAAAGTGTGTGGTTTGCAATATGCCAAAAACTATAGTTACTACAAAATGTATAGGCTGCTACTATACTAATAACTATAGTAAATTAATAAACTCTTGTAAATACTGTACTATACTTTAATATTACTATAGTAAATTTAAAATACACTATAGTAGGAACTGTACTAAATTTTACTATAATAAATTCTTTACTATACTACATAATTTTTCTTAATTATTTTCAACCATAATTATACTCACTATAGCTTGCACAACGTCAACACAGAAGTCACACTGTTCGCAAAAATGACATTGTTACTTTGCATTTGAGTTTGTAACTTGAAATAAACGTACTTGGTATCTTGAAACATGTTTTCCGACAATCCATAAGGGTCTTGAAGTTGTTTAGGTTTCCACCGCAGCCACTGTAACTAAATTCTTCACACATTTGAGTAATCGTATTGTAGTAGTAACGGTTAACATCGTCGTCACACGGTCCTTCATCAACTTGCAATAAGCAGACTTCTGTAGGGATTAAATTAAATGTTAAAATAATAGTATAGACATCGAACAATAGTTTAGATAAATATAATTCATCACATAGGACTACCATCTACTGTATAGTTTCCCACGTCTGCACGTTTAATACAGCGCTTTGAAGGGAGTTATTAAAAAAGCACAATGTTATCTTTACCTTTGTTAAGACGCCCGGCGACGGCGCGTTGCATTACAGCAATAATAAGTAAAAGTCCCCCAAGCAAATCGCACAACATTATGTTAGACGTCGAAATCCCGAGATAACAAAGCGAGTGTAACTTTTGCTCACAGTCGTTGCTCTTATAGCCTAAATGGAGAAGTTTTCAGGGCTGGAGTTGAAAGGGCGGGCTATACTGTCATTTCCATCATCACTAGTATCGCGTATTCCCAAAGCACTAAATAAATAGGCTAGTGAATTCATTTTGTATGACTCATCTTTATCACAATAGATCACTACTTATTTCATTGTAATCTACTTTAAAAAAAAATTATGTCCTTGTGTGTTCCAAATGTATTTTTAAAGTAAAAAATACACAGACGCAGTGTAATAGTAGTACTGTGAGCAATGAAATTTTTTTCTCATTTTCCTCAGAATTATTTGTCGATTGTCGTTTCACTATCACATTACCAACAGTATGCTGTAAAAAAAGCATTTTCCCATGTAAGTGAGAACATTTTTGATGATAAATTGTCATTCCAGATTATGGGAAAGCACTGATTAGTGTGCTTATCATAATAATCTGTAATACTTTTATGTCCCCTTGACCTATATCGCAAACTCAGTATCAAAAAGGAAACCCCCTTATTTCTGTATGATTTATTTTTTATGTATAAATTAATTCCAGGGTCTTTTTTAGGTAATCCATAAGTAAATGTTACCATAATTTAACCTTTCATATATAGAAAGACAACAGATATGAGTGCTTGTTTAAATGAGATTAAGAGATTAACATGTTTATGCAGATTACTTTATAAACCGGATTGAGGGAGATGTGCAGAATCTCTGTCCCTTACAGGTGTGGAGGAGATCTTCTCATAAGTGGCAGTAAGTCTGGTCATCTGTTCTATACTGTATAATTGAATCTTTTCAATATTGATATTTTACTATACAATGATTGTTTTACATCTTATAGACAATGCCGGTCATAGATGTAGAGAATATGACAGACCTGGATAAGGCTAAAATGGAAGTAACCCAGCTCAAAGTTGAGGTGAAGCTTGAGAGGGCAAAGGTAAGTTTGAGAACTTTAAAATCTACAAATCAACACAATTTTAGCTTCCTAACACTTCAATCACCTTCGAACATCAGGTATCCAAATGCTGTGAAGAGATCACAGAGTATATTCAAAGTGGAGCAGATGAGGATCCTTTGGTCAAAGGCATTCCAGAGGAGAAGAACCCATTTAAGGAGAAAGGCGGATGTGTTATTTGCTGATGAGAACAGAGGAGCTCCGAGATTTTGCAGTTTAGTTTGCCCATGGACGTCTGCTAATTGTAATCGTAGCTGGAATTTTTTGCCGGGTGGAAAATCATAAACATGGATAGATGTTCAGAATAAACTCTAAATGGCTTTTCTACCTTGTAATTGACTCAGTAGGATATGGACACTTGTGTATTTCTTGAAGAGTAATAAATCAAAATATCATTGTATACTGATCATCGGAGCCTTGCTTGATGGACTTATACATTTATTTTCCATGGGCAGCGAGGCCATGTAACATGCAACAGACTGGGAATAACTAAAATGTCTAATTTTTGTAATGATAAAGCAATGTTTAACTTGCAAAAATAAAAGCTATTAATTAAAATCACATTTACAGACAGAATAAGAATTGTTGCATATTAAAGTAAAAAAAACATCTTTTATGGGGGTGATGTGGTATTTATTACAAATGACTTATCTGTGAGCTTTATTATTTAAAAAAGTGTCCTCATATTCTTTAATCAAAAATGCTAATCTCCTCCCCTCTCTTTAATTCCGATCTGAGCTATGGCACCTGGGCGGGGCCCGGAAAAGATCACAGCGATTAGCAATTAGCAACATGACCCAACGATCCAACAAATTCTCGATTTACGAATTCAAGTCATTTCAATAAGCCATTTAATTTGGATATACATTACCATGGAGAAAATAAGACAATCACTATTTCCATTTCATGGCAACTTTAAACATTTCTTTGAGGCATAACTGCAATAAATAACTATTATCAGACAGTTTTACCATGTAACAATAACTATGGAAAATATGGCAACCATGGTAAATTGTTGCAAGTGATCATGTTTTGTATGAGCAACTTCAAAATGAAAAATTTTGTCAAATATTTCACAATATTTAAAAATCTGTCATAATTTTCTCACTCACATGTTATTACAAACCTGTATAATTGCTTTGTTCTGATAAACATGAAAGAATATATTTTGAGAAATATTTGTAACCAAACTGATCATGAGCCCCATTCACTTCCATAGCAGAAAAAATACTATGGAAGTGAATGGGGCTCATGAACGGATTAGTTAGCCTACAAACATTTCTCAAAATATTTTAATTTGTCTCCATCAGAACAAAGAAAACAATACAGGTTTGTAACAACATGAGAGTGAGTAAATTATGACAGAATTCTCATTTTTGGGTGAACTATCCCTTTCAGCTTGAACATATCATTTAATGACTAACGCGCATGCGCATGCCAACACTTCTGCATGCAGTCAGTAAACATGGCATTAGCACTACGAGAAAGAGTCCTACGGTTCGGTTTAATTGTGAATCGTAATTTAGTAAAGACAACTGTTGTCTCCAATAAACGGTATTCGTCGGAAAAAGCGTCTTCCAGTCCGAAAGAAAGTGTCTCTTCTGAAACAATCGACCATGTTCTCTACACACCGGAGCATTTTGCATTAAAAGCATCTTTGAGAAAGGTAACTTATATATTATCGCGGGCTATTGTTTTGTACCTTTAATATATTTCGTAATGCAATTCTGTATCGTGATTGATGTTTAAGTTAATTGCTTTGTGAAAATCAAACTGCCCTAAATGTGCATGTGAACTCTATTTCTGCAAAAGTATGTAGGTAAAAGGTCACGTAAGTTATAAGTTGTCCAGTTAGTTAGATGTTGTCTGTGTAAATTTAGTTTATCAATATATGGGCAACATAAACGGATTAAATGCAAATCTCTTATAGAAGCGTTTTTATTTAAAATGTATAACTTACAGATTTGAAACGTTTTGTTTTGACCCTTCCCGGAAGCTCACACTGTCACGTGACTCGAGTTCACTCAACACAGAGGCCATGAACAGAATTAGCAAACTAGTAGCATAATAACTAGAGCTGTCAAAAGATTATTCACAATTAATCGCATACAAAATAAAGTTTGTTTTTGCATAATATATGTGTGTGCATAATTATTCTGTAAATATAAATATACACACATGAATGAATGTATTTAAGAAACATTCACATGTATATATTTATTTAGATTTGAATATGTTTTATATTATAAATAAATAAAAAATACATAAATAAAAAATTGTGTGTGTGTTACACACAAATATATTATGCAAAACAAACTTTTATTTTGTATGCGATTAATCGTGATTAATTTTTTTGACAGCCCTAAATAACATCATTAATATCCGATTTCACTTTTTTAATTTGTCATTATCAGATTTTATTTGACGAAATACGTAAATTTACTTTTCTCTTTATAGTACACATAATAAAAAAAGTTACGTTAATACCAGTTAACAATTTTGTTTCACAAAATTTGTTATTCTTAATGCTTGATGTTATCATCATAACAAGAATTTTTATATAAGAATCTTAGCAAGATGGGTGAGAGTGTAAAGATCAAAAGTGTAGTTTAATATTGTATTATGCAGTTTTGGAAAAATAACATGGTCTGGATCTGAGAGTATTCATTGGCTGCAGCATTTCAAAAACAGTTTAATATTTGAGAGTTTATGAGGAAGTTTTCTGGACAGGGATTAGCTTAAACCAGGGCTAGGCCTTAGTTTTTTTAGGAAATATAACTAGTTTTTACAAACATGTCTTACTAAAAAGATTACTTGTGTGCATTTTGATGCAAAACGAAGGGCCTTGATGTATTTTAAGATGTAAGTTGTTGTCAGTTTGGACAGCTCTTACATTTATTTTAGTCTCGGAATAGTCTAATCCCTGTCCGGGAAACCACCCCTAAGTTTGCAAGGTTAAGTTTAATTGTTTAATAAGTCAAATGTGCCATTAATTGAATCGTTCTGGTATTTGTTTCCAAACTATATGGACTAGGAAGGGTTGCGGAATATGGGAAAGGAAGTTGCATTCTCCAATTCCCAGTTGCTTTAGGTGTATAGAAATAGGTTGGTATGAGTAAGGGAAAACAGAAAAAAGAAACGGATAATGAGAACAATGCCCCAGTGTAGAGCTCAGGGAGTGTATTTTATTAAAAGATCTCAGCAGTGTGAGACAGCAAAAACAAGTTAGGAGGAGCATGCCATCTTATTACACATTTTAATGGCATGAATAATTGTATAACCCATTGAAAATCAATATTGCTTAACATGGTTGTAAGGTTAAAATAACAATGAATATCTTTTTACATCACTGGATGTAACTACATATTACATAACACTTCTGTCTTTAATGTATTTGTCATACATTAGTTAGAATGACCACTTCCAGGAAATGTCGCTTTACTTTACTACCATTCTGTTGAATTCAATGTGCAGGGTTCCCATGTGCATAATGTGTTGAAAAATCATAAGAGTTCTGGACCCCACCAAACAATTCTCATCTTTGCACGGCATGAGTTTTCTGGAATATTTTGCTAACCTTTATTATGATTTGGGAACCTGACAGTGGGAACAGGAACACCCTTCCTTTTATCACACTTACTGTCTTTTGGGTTCTGGCTGACTAAATTCATACTACGCAAGTGTGATGCAATTTTTCTGTGTGTCTTCCTTTAGTTATCTTCCTTTAGTTTTTGGTAGCTGTTTGTTCTGTACACACTTGGTTTGAGTCAAAATGTTTTTGTTGGCTATTAGATTGTCTGCATGTTTTTGAGGAAAGCGCAGTAGTCATTCCTTAGCAACATTGTTTTTTTACTTTTCAGGGCTCATACTACTGAAATGATTTTGTACGCCATATTATATTTACGATTAGTCATTTCCACTGCAAGAAAAGTTAAATGCCCATACATAGCGTTTGTTAAATTAAGAAATAAAAACAATCATGCTTGAATCAACAACATTAGTTGGTTTGTTTTTCAGTTTGTTGTTGGAAAAAGAAATTGGCATTTTATTCTCTGCATAATTTGTAATGACTAGTAATACTTGTAATTACAGCATTAGATTTTAAGATCCAAATGTGGTACAATAAGTGGGCTTTACAGGGTCAATTCTTAATTCTTAATTGCAGTTATTTGAAAGGCATATTGTCCTGTACGGCTGCACAATAATGAAGAAAAATGCGAGAGATTATTAAATTAAACGATATATTATTGGAAAAATAATATATTTTAAAGCTGGAAAAATAAAGAACTAACATACACGTTTACATTATTTCTTGGAAAAAGCATGAGACTCTATATTTTGCTAGTCTCTCTATCTGCATCGACCTAAAACTTTATCTATACATAACTTTTTTTTATATATTTTGAAGTGAGTTATCCATACTGCCATATGCACATTTGCAATATTTTGCATTTATTGGGTAAAAAAGGGCAGCCTGATTATTTTCCTAAATAACATATTTCATTTTGAAAGTGCATTTGATGAGGTTATGTGATTATTACACAGAAGCCCTAAAGTGACTCGGAAGGAAATTGTCTGGCTAGTCCCAGCTTCAAGGAAGGAACCGATTGTATTGCTATTATACTCTATATAGCTTTACGGTTTTAGCGTATTTTATTTTTGGTCACTTTAAAAATAGGAGAGGGTAGGATATGATGAGGAGAGAAGAGGTGAAATGGTTTGGGAAATGATGTGGGTCAGACTCGAACTTACATTGCCCACATGAACATAGCTCTGTGTGTCAGAGCACATGTGGCAACCGCTAGACCATTGTTCCAACATATAGTATTATTGCTTCTCTTTAATGATTTATTTTACATATGACATGTTTGCCTCTATAAAATTTATCTAGTTCCTCAGTTTGTTTGACTTGGATAGATAGTATAGGCCAAACCTTTAGACTGTGTCACATTTTAAGTTTTTTTTTCCTTTTCTTTTTTTTAAACATCCTCTTTGTCACTGTAGTTTCAACCACCTACAAGTTTTATTCACAATGTCCTGGTTTACTAAATTTCTTTAGAATTGCAAGCATAATGTTATTATAGGGGTGGGCGGGATGACCAAAAATCCATTTCATTTTTCCAATGCATTTGGTATTTATTTATGCATACATTACTGTAAAAATATGCAATATGTAAAATAAACAGGTATGAATATATGCACAAACCTACAGGCATGATAAATACCTATAAGAGACGGAGCTCTAGATAAAGATAATTTAAATATGACAGGTGCTATGATGTGATGACCATGCAGTCTGTTTTAAGGTCTTGACGCCCTTTACTTTCTATTAGACCTTAACTGTTGTTGCATCTCTTTCTCGTCTTTCTGAAGAAATATGTTTGTACTAAGCAAATGGCGTGTCAAACTACATCGCTTCAGCAGCGCACATGTCACTGATTTAAAAGCGAGTTTTGTCTTAGCTTGGTTAAAGTTCAGAAAACTTTACAACTATTAGTATGTGCGAAAAAAGCCTTCTTAATTTGGCGACGCAGCAGCTTGCGTGCCCCTCGACGGGCCTGGACATGTGCTGGTTTAAGCAGGGGAACCTTCCGTGCCATGCATGATTTTAAACCATGACGTCTTAGTGTATTACCAACAGTAACCTTGGAAACGGTGGTCCCAGCTCTTTTCAAGTCACTGACCATCTCCTCCCATGTAGTTCTGGGATGATTTCTCGCCTTTCTTATGATCATTGAGACCCCACAAGGTGAGATCTTGCATGGAGCCCCAGTCCGAGGGAGATTGACAGTCATGTTTAGCTTCTTCCATTTTCTAAGGACCTTTTTTCACCAAGCTGCTTGGCAATTTCCCCGTAGCCCCTTCCAGCCTTGTGGAGGTGTACAATGTTGTCTCTAGTGCCTTTGGACAGCTCTTTGGTCTTGGCCATGTTAGTAGTTGAATTCTTACTGATTGTATGGGGTGGACAGGTGTCTTTATGCAGCTAACGACCTTAAACAATTTAGGATAATAAATGGAGTGGAGGTGGACATTTTAAAGGCAGACTAACAGGTCTTTTAGGGTCAGAATTCCTGATAGACAAGTGTTCAAATATTTATTTTGTATCATATAAATAAATAGTTAAAAAAATCATACATTGTCATTTTTTTATGTTATGTTTCTCACAGTGGACATGCACCTACAATGACAATTTCAGACCCCTCAATGATTTCTAAGTGGGAGAACTTGCAAAATAGCAGGGTGTTCATTATAAACATACTATATTATAAACATACTACTTACTTATTACAGATAACATTTGGATTTGATTTGATTAAATTAACTGAGTAATGCATTGCATAAGATTCTTCTGTATATTTCAATGTGTTACAGATCATTGATCAAGAGATAAACCCTTATGTAGACAAATGGGAAGAAGAGGGCCAGTTTCCTGCACACAAGATCTTCAAGATCCTGGGCAGTGCAGGATTTCTGGGAGTCAACAAGCCTGTGGGTAAGAAGACTTTGCTAAGTGAAGTTTACATAAATCAAAGACATAAGTAAAAGAGTTGATGTTTACATTTTTGTAGTATTCCCATGTGGGCAGAGAAACGACTGAGTTTGCTTATGGGTCCAGTATAGTTTGCTGTGCAATATACTATATAATAGAAGCAATATCAGCATGTTTTCCAGCTTAAAATTGGACTGAAAATGATTGTGGACCTTGTTAAAAGGAGACTTGGATCTTTCAAAGAATATGCAAAGCTGAAAGTGCTACACCCAGCTATCTAAAAGTAATAATGAAAACCGATTAGAATTAAACAGCCGCTTTTCTAATTATATGCTGTTTATTCAGCCAGAGCCTCATCATGGTGAAAGCCATTGAGTTTAAGTTCTCAGATACGGCGGTGGAAAGATGTGCTAAGGCAAGTCTGAGCGCACTATGAAAAAGGATTGGCCTTATCGGCTCACAACATTTATTGAGCAGCTGAAGCTTAACATCAAACATGAGTTAGCATCCAGTGCAGTGTGCAGAGCAACTCATTAATAGACAAACACTCTCAAGTAAACAAAGTAATTGCAAACTAATTACAGAAGTGACTGCTGCATTTAGTGCTGGAGGAAACAAGCATCATGCAGATCATGATAATAAATATGTACAAAACATGTAATCGTATGTGTTATATGTCTATGCATAAATACATACCCTACATATTTCTAATATTTATATGTTGACACTCTAAAGTAAGGTTATATTTGTTAACATAAGTTAATGCTTTAGCTAACATGAATTAACACACTCTAAAAAATGTTGGGTTATTTTCAAACCGGCGTTGGGTCAAAAAGGGATGAACCCAAAAAGTTGATTTAAATGAACCCAAAAGAAATGTTTACATTTGACCCCAAAAAACACAACCCAGCATGTTAACCCCTTACCTGGCGTAGCGCTTTTAAAGTGTGTGTATGTGTGTGTGTGTGTATGTGTGTGGGGGGGTGGAAATGTTATGTACCCCTTTAAATTACTAATTTTTTTGGTCAAGAAGCCTAAACTTAGGGTGTTTTCACATATAGTTCATTTTAAAAGAATCAAACCCAGTTCACTTAAAGTGAACCAGAAAAGGAACTAGCCGAATGTGACCTCTTCTTTTTTTGGACCTCTTCTTTTTTGGTCCTCTTCAACTGAAGTGATCTCAGACTCTTTCTTAGGGTATTTTCACATAGTTCATTTTAAAAGAACCAAACCCAGTTCACTTAAAGTGATCCAGAAAAGGAAGTAGCCGAATGTGACCAGTCCTTTTGGTGTTCACAATATAGTAGACTCAAAAGAGGACCCATTTCTTTTTTTAGTCCTCTTCAGAACTGAAGTGATCTCAGACCCTTTCTTGTTCACATCACCTCATTGATTTCACATATCAAAAAGAAATCAAACCAAAAAAAGAAACCAAAAGCGAATCGTACTCAGACCCTCTCCAGACGTGGTCTGAGTTCGGTTCGCTTTTGGGTCCTTTAAGGGGGGTCTGAGATCACTTTGTTTGGTCACATATACACCCTGAACTGCTCTGAGAGCATTTGGTGGGATCAAACGAACTAAATGTGAAAACACCTTTATTCACATCACAACTTCATAAGAACTTAGACCCCAGTTTTTTGTGCCGCAGTTGATTTTAATACAATGTCAAAACAACACGCAAAGTGGACCGGGAACTCATTGATTTCACATATAAAAAAGAAATCGAACCACAAAAGAACCCAAAAGCGAACTGTACTCAGACCACCTCCGGACGTGGTCTGAGTTTGGTTCACTTTTGGGTCCATTTAGGGGGGTCTGAGATCACTTGGTTTGTTCACATATAGGCTACACCCTGAACTGCTCTGAGAGTGAAAACACCCTTAGTCTTGTTTAAGGGCGCACTCACACTATCCCAACCAAACCGCGCTCGGGCGTGTTTGACCCCCAAAGCCTGGTTTGTTTGACTAGTGTGATCGCTCTGTTCCACGCCCGAGCGCGGATTGGTTATTCGCGCCGCGGCCGGGTTGCAGAGGTGGGCCAGAGCGCGGTTCACTTGGGCTCAGGCGCGGAAGGCTGTGGTGTGAGCGCATTCGCGCCTGAGCGTGATTCAAAAGGTGAAGACGTCAGTTGCGCGACCACTCACCTTCATCTGCCTCCGTAAAAACCTTTTGATGTGCGCCGCGGGGTTACGTGAATGTCCGAGCTGCGCACGTGACAGATGAACTAAGCAATATGATGACATGTGAGAGGGCTGTCTGTAATCGCGCACCAAACGACTCCGAATAAAAAAAACAGACTTATCATTACGGTGGGTTCCAGTGTTAAGAGAGCGCTTTACTTCCTGCTTTTTCAAAACAATCGCATCTTAATGACGAAAGCGCGCCCGGACTCGGATCGATACAAGTACAGTGTGAGTGCGTGCATCTGGGGGAGTAGGGAGGGGTGACAATCGCGCTGGGGCTTGGTTTGGTTTGGTTGGGATAATGGCGCACTCACACTATCCAAACCAAACCGCGCTCGGGCGCGTTTGACCCCCAAAGCCCGGTTTGTTTGACTAGTGTGATCGCTCTGTTCCACGCCCGGGCGCGGATTGGTTAATCGCGCCGCGGCTGGGTTGCAGAGGTGGGCCGGAGCGCAGATCACTTGGGCTCAGGCGCAGAAGGCTGTGGTGTGAGCGCAATCGATTCAAAAGGTGAATACGTCAGTTGCGAGACCACTCACCTTCATCTGCCTCCGTAAAAACCTTTTGCTGCTAGCAACGGGGTTACGTGAATGTCCGAGCTGCACACCTGACAGATCACCTAAGCAATTTGATGACATGTGAGAGGGCTCTCTGTAATCACGCACCAAACTTCTCCAAAAAAACACAGACTTATCATTACGGTGGGTTCCAGTGTTAAAGAGAGCATTTTACTTCCTGCTTTTTTTCAAAACAATCGCATCTTAATGACGAGATCTTGATGATGTGAGTGCATGCACCTGGGGGAGTAGGAAGGGGTGACAATCGCGCTTGGGCATGGTTTGATTTGGTTTGGTTTGGATAATGTGAGTGTGCCCTAAAAGAAAACACTCTTAAGAAGTCTGAACATGAAAATATTCAAATAAAAAATTGTTATAGCAGTGTACATTTACTTTAATAAATAAAATGATGCAAAAAAAGTATATATTGTATACATAAAATTATAAAAATGAAAATGTTTAACCCCACAATAAAAATGTTTTGAGGCACACTCTTTTCGTAAATTAAGCATTTACTCTCCCTACCTAATTTATTTTATGTACTATGTTGAAATATTCTAGACTCTAAGGGGTTGTGTACACCAAAACTTTTACGCCCGCGGCCGGCGCATGTTTTCAATTGTTTCCAATGGAAGCTTGGCGTTTTTCAAATAAGCCAGCAGCTAGCGGGTTTTTTCCGCGCTGAAAACTGGCACTCTGCGGTTTTTTTGCGCTCGGCGCTGAGCGTCGAGAGTTGAAAGAGATTCAACTTTGGGAGAAAAGCTCCGCTCGTCAATGTCAGTTCTCACACGGCCGCCCAATCACAGTGGAGGAGGGGCGGGACATTACCACAGCAACCAACCGGCTCGCAGCTGAAGTATCACAGCTACCAAAGCGCTCAGCTGAAGAAAGCGGGCACTTAGCTGAAAAACAGCTGGCATTCGGCGTCCTCAAGGCGTTTTCAGCCGCGTTTAAAAGTTTTGGTGTGTCCAGCCCCTTAGACCTTTCCAATGATACAGTATTTAGTTTGTCATAATTAGATGAAAGTAATCTAAGCCAGGTAATTGGTTAAATTACAACTCATTGAGTTGAGTTTGTCCCTTTTTGACCCAGCGCTGGGTTGTAAATAACCTAGCATTTTTTTAGTGAACAGTATTTCTACAGCGAAAATAATCAATGCACAGTGAATTAACTTAAACATTTGTATTGGCATTAACTAACATCAACAAACTTTTTAATAAATGCTAATAAAACCATATTGTTTATTGTTATTTCATGTTATTTTATGTTAGCTAATGCATTATATTTATTTAATTTACATTTATAGAGTATGCAATAAACTGAATATGAACTATTAAGCACTTCATTGATGTACTATAGATGTTATTGCCTTTATGATAAATTGTTGCCTCATCTACAAATTACAATACAAATCTAGGGCAAACTATCATTATTCATTCTTAAACACGCTTACAATTTGTTAGGAATTTAGGAATACAATGCAGGGAACATTGCTAGGCAGGTAAAGGCAACGGGGAAAACAGCTTTATAAATCTGTAGGTAAGAGGAGAGAGAGGCCCTCGGATTAAAGAATGCTGACACTGTGACACCTCTGCATAAGCAGCCTGGATTTACAGCATCTTAGACAGAAGATTAGTACCCGGCCGGGGCATTGCCTTACCTCAGGTAATATATGCTGCGCTTGATACTCCTCAAGTCTTTAAACAATAACGTCAGATCTATCGAGGTTGATTGATTACTGTAGGCTAAGCCTAATAGCGTTTCTCATTTTTATCTCTCTTCTTGTGCACGCTTTGGAGATTTGAGAGCTTTTTTAACCATTTTGATATGTGTGATTAAAAATCCTCATCAGTGGTTAAGTTAAAAGGTAGCAAGATATAGTTGAAAATAGGGTTGGGTATCGATTCAGATGTTCCGGATTGATTCAATTTTGATTCATAAGCTATCGGATCGATTCGATTCCCATTCTCGGACCGATTTTTATACTCTATTCTCGATTCAACTCAATGAATATTGATTTTAAAAAAATCTTTATTTATAAAAAAAAACAGTGAACACACGTTTAAAAGTGGGTAATTAATAAAAAGAAATTAAGAGCCGCCAACCTGTATATTACACTTTTTTATTTTAGGTACACTTGGGTACATTAAAACAGAACCCATCTCTAATTTTCAAATGCATACAATTATGTTAAATACAATTAAATTTTGATGCAAGATGAAAATGCTGAAAAAAGTCAAAACAGTCGCATTCCTTGATCAAACAGGATCAGGTTATTTCATAAAAAAAAATCGATTCTTGGGATTCTTTGAGAATCGATTTTTAATTGACCACGTTTTAAAAAACGTTTAATCGAAAAAAAAAAAAATTTGCCCAGCCCTAGTTGAAAGTGCAGAGATACAGTACAGTATAGTGCTATGAAAAATTTTGGAACAATATTAGGCTTGCATCTGATTATTTGCATGATTGAAGGAACGTTCAGACCTCATTTTGCTGGTTCCCATAACAACCTCTCCCTCCTCACCCGCTTTCACAACTTGGCTGAAACGAATCCATCTTACAAAACATTGGCGTTAATCCAGATTGCGTGTTTTTACAACACTGCCAACCTCAGTACAGATAAGACATGATGCTCCATTTCCATCCAAACCATCCGGTCCTCTGATTTAAGTCCGAAAATATGTGGGGGCGCATGGCCTCCTAGAATACCTCTCATTTCACTTCCATGCAACGATTAAATGTACTGTGCTTAAACATTAAAGTAAGAGATTACACTGCAAATAATGACAAAAAGGAAATGTTCTTTTGGTTGACATCTCCTCCCTAATGCTCAGATATGCTTGCTGACATAAAACAGCTAAACGATATTTTTCAGTTAATTTTTCCAGCTTCATAACCTAGTGTTCATTGCTATATGAAACTGTTTGGTAATTGATTACAGTGTTTTAATATAAAGGTCAGAGTAAATCATTTGAAGTATAGTACATTTGAGATGTCAGCCCGCATTGGTTGAGACATTTGAGACTATGACTGAAACAGGGTTAGTTAAGCATTTTTGTAAACATTGAGAAATCTTCAGTTAAGTTTATATGACAAAGTAACAGATTTGTTGGACTCATGATAATGATTTTATTAAGAGTCATCTGCCTCTCTATTCTCACTACATGAGGTTAAAGTCTACATTTCTTTGTGTGCAGCTGGATCTGTTTCCTCTGCTGCCTGGCTCCTCCCTTCCTTATTTTGATTGTCCAGATTCGTCTATAACCATCCCAGAACTAGTACTGGGGGAAATAAGTGTTGTTTTTACCAGTTTGTGGTTCTGTAATATTTTGTTACCTGAAGAAAAACGGCACGGCATGAATAAATGCATGACTGATGCTTTTGTTAAAGAAATATCACATGAGCAAGACTGTGGCCCTATATTGCCTTGTTGGCTGCATGCATTTTCTATAATCCCAACTGCAAGTGTGATATTGCTTTTAAACAGCAGTTGAACAGACACTAATGTATGTACAGGTAAATCTGTCTATAAGTCTCTGTTATGAATTCAAACTATGAAATACAGCTTGAGTTGTTGTGCTGTGTACTGCATTAACAAAAAGAAGGACATATGTCAGCTAAAGTAAAAAGAGAGACAGATCGTGTGAGATTACCTGCATCTGCTATATGTATAAGCAGAACCACATAGGGTCATCTTACTGTAGTTTTAAGAGTAATGTATGTCAAAAAAAAGTAGATGACTCCCATTTTTGCATGATTCATCACCTATAGACATTAGGACATTTAGTTTTGGCTAACGCTAACTATTCTTTGCCTTTAGAATTAACTATTTCCTTCTCATAAAGTTGTAGCATCCAGATGATGTATTAACTATACTGTACATTGACCGGTTGTTGTTTTCATTGATGGCAGAATATGGAGGTTTGGGGCTGGACTTCAGCTACAGTTTGGCTGTTGCTGAAGAACTGGGGAACATCAACTGTGGAGGAATTCCCATGGCCATCGGAGTTCAGAGTGACATGGCCACACCTGCATTGGCAAGGTATAGTTTGTAGGGTGCATCACAATTTAGGGGCTGCGGCCTTTCAAGGCCGTATTTGAAGACCAAAAACGTCACTGGGCCGCTACGAAGGCTGTCCCAATTCGAAGGCTCCTTCACATGCAAGCCTCCAAATGTGGCCTTTTTTCCCCCTAAAAACCAAGGATCCATAGATGTGTATCCTTCACAGCCTTGGCTATCCCAAGATTCAAGGCGCACTTGTGACGTCTGGGTATTTTGAAATAAGCATTCAGAACTGTAGTTATATAAAAGTGTATATTTTGCAAATTAAATGCCCTTGTCACTGTTTTACTATTTTAAATGAGGTTTTAGTTTTGCAAATTAATATTATTGCTGCAATATTGTGCGTGTTGCGTTTTGCTTTTGTATATTTCTAAGGTTGGGGAATTTTACATACTGTTGGATAGTTTAATCTGCATCAATGTGTCATATTTTTTAAATAAAATAAAAAATCTGGCTCCATATTTATTTTTAAAAGTCTGATATGTGTCAGCTGTGGTGTCCTGCTGACAAGCGTAGTGGGGGGGGAGCGAGTGAAGCAACTCCCCCCGTAGGCTAATCTGTCTCATTTTAGTTTGCTTTGTTGACTTCAGAGGCTTTAGCCTTCAAAAACCGAGCCTTGGCTTCAAAGTCCGCGGCCTTAAAAGGATCCAGACTCTGAATTGGGATGTACACATAGTTAATACTATAGTAGTTTAAAGTCCCCATGAAATCAAAACTCACAATTTTTATTTTTTAATAGAATATTGCTGTGTTCTTTACAAAAAAAAAAAATGTGTCTGTGTGGGTCGTTATTTTTTTTATTCATGTGCCCCCATGAACGAATCAAAATCTGAAAATGAACTTACGCTCTCTTGTGGCGATCCGTTGTGTTCATCTGTGAAAATGGACAAAACGTGTAAGTGTCACAAACTTTTGTTAAACACAGAGCTTAAATCTTTGGGAAAAAACTAAATTCATGAGCTTTTTAGTAAGGGAACCAGTGTGCCGCTAATTTCCGGGGTTGGCCTACAAAAATATGTCATCCCTGCTGCACACTATTTTATTGTGTGTTATTGTTAACAAATACAATATCACTTACAATGCTTGCTTCCATTAGTATGTCCCAGAAATTGCACACTCTTTTTCTATGCACTGAAATATATATACTTTCCTATAACAAAAATGGTGCATACTGTACTATTGGGCAGGTGAATTGGGACGCAGCGTCTCTGTTTTTCCAGAAGTGTTGTTGCCTCATTTTCCAACTGAAAAATGATTGCGATGACAGAAACATATAGTGTTGCCATTTGTTTACTATAGAAAGTAGATTAGATGGTAGATTTAACCTTTATAAAGTCATGTCGCTTCACGCCCTTTGTTCTTTGAATATTCGTTGCAAGCATTCCATAGCAATTTGAATTCTGAAATGAGGGATTATACAGGAGTTTGTGTCTTTGTGTTTATGCTCTGCATACTATTTTGCCTGAACTTGCCTTTGGCTTGTAATAAAATGTAAATCTCTTTTATAACCAATGCTGTCTCGTGAGCTTTCCGCTGATGCGATTATAGTTGCTATGACACCCATAAAATGACTGCAGAAAAACTGTGATGATGTGACCGTGACCTTTGCATTATTGTAGATTTGGATCAGAAGAACTCAAGAAAGAGTTTCTACTTCCAACCGTAATGGGAGACGTGGTGGTCTGTCTCGGTGTGAGCGAGACGGGGGCCGGCTCTGATGTTGCAAGTAAGTCTTTAACTGGAAGGGAAGATATTTAACTTTAACATCCTTTACTTGGCTTGTGGGTGTGTTTTAAACAGGATGTAAACATAGTCAAGTGGCAGATCTTAACTTAATTGCTTTTCGACCCTTAAAAGCATTTTGGAAGAGGATGTTTAAAGGAAATACATAGAGATGCTTACAGATACAGTTTTCATCAATGTGTTACATTTTGCATATGAAGTTGAATAAAGTAATATTAGTCATACTACTGTACTCTAGTGCTCTATTAAAGGGGACATTTCACAAGACTTGAAAAAATGTCAAATAAATATTTGGTGTCCCCAGTTTTAGCTTAGTTTTAGCTTGAAATACCATATAGATAATTTATTATAACATGTTAAAATCGCTACTTTGTATGTGTGAGCAAAAATGTTCAATTTTAAATGCAAAAGAGCTGATCTCTGCACTAAATAGCTATGGTTGGATAGTGCAGATTATGGGGCGGTATTATCCTCTTCTGACATCACAAGGGGAGCCAAATTTCAATGACCTATTTTTTCACATGCTTGCAGAGAATTACCAAAAGTAATTTACTGGGTTGATCTTTTTCACATTTTCTAGGTTAATACAAGCATCGAGGACCCAATTATAGCACTTTAACATGGAAAAAGTCAGATTTTCTTGATATGTCCCCTTAAAAGGTCCACTAGCTGTCTCGATTTTAGGGACCTGCAGTGTATGTAAATAAAAACTGTTCACTGAAATGTAATAAAAACATAAAGGTTTGTTTCTCAAGGTCTTTATACACCACTGATAATAATTATATATATATATATATATATATATAATTAATATATTTATTTATTTATTTATATATTATATTATATTATATTATATTTCATTTCTTTGAAGAGACAGATGCACTTTTAAAAAGGAGAAGTTGCGAAATTTGCTTTGGGGCTAAATAAAAATACTGTATGACCTTATGCAACATATTTAGGTTTTTTAAAGACTAAAAATACTGTCTTTTCTAGGCATAAAGACGAAAGCTGTTCGCAAAGGAGATGATCTCATCATCAATGGGGGAAAGATGTGGACCACCAATGGTACCCAAGCAGACTGGATGTGCCTCCTCGCCAACACCAGTAATGACCCTCCACACAAGAACAAATCCCTGATTTGCTTGCCCATGAATCTGCCCGGTAAGCTTGCATGTCAGCTCAAAAAACTCAGAACTTTGTGAACATTTAAAAAGTGGGAATTTGTATATTCTAACACAGACCACACCTTTTCAGGAGTTCATATCGCACGGAAAATAGATAAAATTGGCATGCGGTCCTCGGACACGGCT
This sequence comes from Paramisgurnus dabryanus, assembly GCF_030506205.2. Taxonomy (NCBI): domain Eukaryota; kingdom Metazoa; phylum Chordata; class Actinopteri; order Cypriniformes; family Cobitidae; genus Paramisgurnus; species Paramisgurnus dabryanus. The sequence goes on along the minus strand of NC_133355.1, from coordinate 16,869,074 downwards.
GAGGTGTTTTTCGACGATGTGCGTGTGCCCTACAAAAATATCATAGGGCAGGAGGGAATGGGCTTCACGTACCAGATGCTCCAGTTCCAAGAGGAGCGACTTTGGGGCGTGGCCAATAGTAAGTAATCTTTTCCACCTCCCACACATTCAATACCACGTCAAACGCTTCTATGAAGTTTGGAGATTGGCGAGGGCATGACGTCTGTGTGGGAATGTCATCAGTGTCTGGTTATTTTGAAGCCAAATCGCACTTTACTCAGGCCAAAAGTCTGTTTATCTTTAAATCAAACTTCAGGCCATGTTTAAGTGTGTGTTTCTACAAATCACTGCAATTATTTTGAACAAACTTATCTGGCCATTTCCCTGCTAGTTCGGGAGACATCATTTGACATCCCTGGCAAACATTTTTACCCTCTTCCTGTCAGGACTGGAACAATTTCCTCTATCATATAATTTCTTGAAAAACACATTGGAATGTTTTTCTTTGATATAAAAGACTGGAACCATGCCTTGATGTTTCCGTACTTGTGCTCTTATTTTTTCAAGTCCTAACGACGATGGAGAAGGTTGTCCAAGAAACCATTAATTATACCAGACAGAGGAAGATTTTTAATAAGGCAGTTCTGTACCACCAGGTAGTTCACTTCAGACTGGCTGAACTGGAGACCGAAATCGAGTTGTTGCGCTCCTTATTGCATCGTGCCACAGGTGAGTCCAACCGTATTTCAGTACGATTTGAAATGCCAGTTATCCGTGATAGGAAGCTATGCAATTTCATGGGTTTGGATTTGGCAACCCAAAGTCTCATAGTTTATCCAAATCAATTATGGAATGAAGTAGTGTGAACACTGGCTTGCGGCAATTCCATTTTGCCTGAAACTTGCTTCCTCTGTCAAGACGTGAAATAAAAAAAATCCAGAAAGCACGACACAACTAAACTGAAAGTGAAACGGACACATTTAACATGTTTCACATATTCGTTTCAGCTCTGTACATTAAGGGAAATGATGTCACTAAGTTGGCATCAATGGCCAAGCTGAAGGCAGGACGACTGGCCCGGGAGCTTGGTGATAGCTGCCTCCAGTATTGGGGTGGAATGGGCTTTACCAGTGACGTCCTAGTCAGCAGGTTCTACAGGTCAGTTTATCTCATCTGAACTGGGAAGAGTTTGCATCCAATGCCCTTAATCTTTTATAAGCACTCCAAGCGTTCCAGTGACATCTAGTGACATGACATAAATGCAACAGGTCCGAAAGACCACCATCTTGGTGCATGTACATTTAATTCTGATTTGATTGACTGTTTGATGATGTCACAATTTGTGTTAACAGGGATGCCAGGTTAATGTCCATTGGTGCAGGAGCTGATGAGGTTATGCTGTCAATCATTTGCAAATACATGGACACACTACCCCGGAAATAAGCTTGCTAATAATTATTGTGGTATTAATTCATTGTGAAAACAAAGTGCACTTAAACAAACATAAAATTTCAAATTAAATCCATCAGCTTGTCACAAGTATTTAGATATACCTTCAAACATTATATATTGTTGCCGTAATGAAGTCTGTTAATGGAAACTAGTGGGGGTGGGGCTATATGTAAATTGTAAAATAGAATATGTAAATTATGATAATAGTTGTACATGACTAGTTTTGTTAATATGCATGAGAAACATTAAATAGTTTTCATCCTTCTGTACAAGCATTGGTTATTCATGAAAATCACAAATTATCTTTTAATGATAATAGGACTCAACATGTTTGACAACTTAAGGAAATTTTATGCAAATATTCCCTTTAAAAGTAAATAAAAAATAAACTTTTTTCGCATTATTCTACTTTAGAGATCAGAGGAGTTTGAATAAGAATTGTAAATGTATGCAAGACACATCTGAAGTACGTAGAAGTCTGGTGTGTAAATACTGATATTGTTTATTATGCTATAATTTAATTGCACATAATCTTTCATACATGTTTTACAATCGAACAGGTATGAAAACTACACAGAAAATATTCATTTACATAAAAGCTTATGTGTCCATGTTTGTTAGCACTGTATTTAGTGCCATTCACCACAATTTCCAAGCATGGATCATTGTTCTCTTACGTCTAAAAAATTAAGTTACTCTAATGAGAATATGCTTCCTTATAGTATATCAATTAAATCAAATTTATAGTTAGTGGTTTTTTAATCTCAACCATTGATATAAACTAAATCTGCATACAGAAACTCGTCTAAACAACTTTTAGGCATGTTGTTACTTAAACATTTACTTTTCCTGCAGTGGGGGGCACTAATTTGGGTGGGTTATGATGGACTTATGGTGCATGTATTGCACACTGTCATTCAACAGAAGTTTCTTATCCAATGGAAAGCATCCTCAGACATCTGTCGTAAACTTCACATCCTCCAGTTCAAATGAACATGGCACATAAGAAAGATCTTCACATATGAAAGTCCTGGGTCTCATTAGTCCCGCCATCACCTCAGTTTAATCACCCAATACAGAACGACGAAAACAAACAGGGCGAAGAGCAGCATGTAGCAGTACACCTTAGTTTGGCTTCCTCTGGAGAGAAACTTTAATCTACCAATGGTGGAGCCCAACAGACCTCCAGTCGAATCGAAGTCCGAGTCCTTAAAGAGAGACGAACAAAATCTTAAAAGCTATTCAAGGAAGGTTTAAAGAAATGAAAGAGAAACTTGTTTTTGTACACCATCAACTGCACTTACCATTTCACCCAGCACTTTATTCTGGTACTTGACTTCATTTCCAATGTCAATTGAAAGCTGAAAGATCGATATAACAATGTTGAGGCATTGCATGTAGCTAAATATTTAAACTTAAAAATATCTGCATCAGTGGCAAAATAATATGGTGTGTTCGACTATACGGAGCGCAGCAAGAACTGACAGGCTCGAGGCTCTATGCGATGACATCAAATTACCGCAAGAGCGGATTCGTAATATTTTGTAAAATTTCTCGAATTTTTCTTGTGACGCTGCAGGGCGAACACACCTAACTTCTGTCATACTTACGTGTTTAAGGGCGTGAACTTTAGCTTTCAGCCCCTCCTGTAGATGTTCATTTTCCTCCTCATACACACTGTATCCACTCGCAACATAATTTCCCGGATGGACCCCTTCACCTATACAACAACAATAAACATAATTTACATTCTCAATTTAAATACTTTAATATGGTATAGGCTTAACACAGAGACAATATGTCAGACAATTATGGATTGTGTCTCAAACCAGACTGTCATTCTTTTATTAAGAGGATTGTACAAGTATGAAACGCTTATCTAAGTGATTTTCTTAAGTAAACACTGTAGATGGCTAACGTTAATTAGCAGAGTTTTAAACTGACAAGTATTAACAACTCTTAGTAATAAAAATAAATACTTAACCTAAAAGATTTGCTACAACTGGCCATTTATCATTCAAAGTGAAGTTTAATATCACCCACCGAAAAATATCACTTATATCAACGTGGTTAGCATTAGCTTTCTCGTATATTATCATAGAATTGTGCTTACCCAAACCTGCTCGCCTCATTATCGACCGAGAAAATGTACAGCTATACAGTTATGATACACGACCAAGTTTTGTTTGTTTCTGAAGAAATGCCTGCGTTTCCTTTTTGTTGAAGTCGCTGTACTTTCGCTTCTGTCACCACAAATGCCACGTCATCCTACGGAAGCCGCAGAAGAGAAAACGAAACTCGAAGTTAGAATTGGTTGTTGGGAAATGAAGTTTTTGGCAGTGAGTTTTATCTACAGGTAGCGATGTCTTAAAGGGATAGTTCACCCAAAAATTAAAATTCTCTCATCATTTTCTCACTCTCATGTTGATACAAACCTGTATACATTTCTTTATTTTGATTAACACGAGGAAGATATTTTGAGGAATGTTTGTAAGCAAACCATTCACTTCCATAGTATTATTTTATCCTACTGTGGAAGTCAGTGGGGGTCATGTTTGGGTTGGTTACAAACATTCCTCATACGGTGTACATTTTAGGAAATCCTCAGATGTCAGAGTCAGGTGTCAGACATCAGATGAAAAGGCATCAGGTCTCAGAAAAAACGATGTCAAGTTTACGAAATTGCACAGTCATTTCTCAGACATCAGATGAAAAGGAGTCAGGTATCAGAAAAAACGCTGTCAGAAAAAACGGAGTCAGACGAAAAGTTCTCAGATGAAAAGTTCTCAGATGAAAAGTTATCACAGTCAGGTATCAGACATCAGAAGAAAAAAGTCAGGTCTCAGAAAAAACGCTGTCAGAAAAAACGGAGTCAGACGAAAAGTTATCAGATGAAAAGTTATCAGAGTCAGGTATCAGACATCAAATGAAAAAAGTCAGGTCTCAGAAAAAACGCTATCAGAAAAAACGGAGTCAGACGAAAAGTTCTCTGATGAAAAGTTCTCAGATGAAAAGTTATCACAGTCAGGTATCAGACATCAGAAGAAAAGGAGTCAGGTCTCGCACAACAAAGCATCGGACAAAACGGCATCAGAAGATTTTACACGTGGCCCACCCCTTCACATGACATCACTATTGCAAACTTACCGGAGATCAAAAAAGACTTATGAGGGCACTTTTGTTTCTTTAACTGTGTATTTAATTGTAGCCTTGACATAAATTGTTGTTGTTCCCTTTCTCACTAGCCTCTGTATAACAATGATTTATTTAAACACGATTTTACACATAATCACGCCCTTTCGCGTACCGCCACTAAAGATATTGATATGTTTTTCTTTATTAATCCCTGTATAACGTGAGGACCGGCGCCACGGGGGGCACTATCCGGCACTATCCCGCCCCCTCAGATCACCATTTATGTTGAATGGGATTTTAATGATAAAATGTGCCATTTAAAAATCACATTTGCGTAGTGTTTTGTCTTCCTATAGTGAATAATAAGCTAAAACAGCAATATTTTAGTTAAGGATGGTATGTGAAAGCAAACATGAAGGCTACGAACATTTCATAATTTCAAAGTTGTGTATTGCAATGCCAATGACTAATTTCACCATGGACATTCCGTGTTCTTTTGCGTCCATTCATTTTTCCTTTATAAACCATGATATGAAAAATAAAATATAAACGGTTGTTGTATTTTTAAAATGCAATATTAAATTTCAAAATTTTAATTCAAACTGTATTTAGAACATCATACCCCCCCCCAAAAAAAACAAATACTGATGTATTTTCATATTTTTTTATGATTTTTGCACCTTTATTATAAATTTAAAACTAAAATAAAAAACGCGATTATTAGCTATTTTCACATTCAGACTTCTATGGCAGTGATCGCAGTGCTTTGCTTCATGCATGTAAACATCATCATTCTACACATTTTGTAAATTTCTTCAAGTTTTGTCAAATTATGTTAACACAGCAAGCAAACAACGAGATGGTCCGGCTATATGCAATAGGAACACACTTCTACCCTAAATAACCTTGAATTTGGTTACATGCCGCTTTTGCCAAAGTAACTTGGAGAAGTACTGTATTCCATCAAGTAAGCAACAGGTGTTCAAGGTGTTTGCTTTAATTTCTTTTACATGTTGTAAACATACGCATCGTCTATTTTTGGGCTATTAGACTATTGTCACAACCGGCTCAAGTCATGACAAAAAAGGAGGACGCAGTGAAACCCAAAGTAATAATTAATCTTTTATTTAAAGAATGTAATAATTAAACTGAACTCGATAAGGCTTTTTGACAATTTAAAGGGAACAAATGTATTTGAAACCACAAAAATAGCAAACCAATACTTACAAAATAAAGAAGTTACTAAACACAAATTAACCAAACGAAACCCAAGCAGAGATCTCTCTCCAAACACAATCAACCCCAAACTTAAATAATGAAAGATAACGAGCCACAGGTGCAGATGATGTAGCGGTACAGCTCCACCCACTGGCCGGCCATAGCGGGGAAGCAAGAGACCCGTCACACTATTAAACTTTCACTGACAACCTAAATTTTGCCTTGTTTTAGCCAAAATTGCTTGCTGGGAAGCCGGTGAATGCGGAAGACAGATACACGTTTTATAATTAACGGCTATTTTCAATGAACATGCAGTGTTGCAGTCAGAAACCAGAAACAATTGACTAGTTTTAGATTCAGCCTGTGCGCATCTGTCATCGCAACAAGTTATGGACACAGGTATTTAAACGCAAATCAACATTCATTCACAACGAGAAATGTTCAAAGTGAACGGGAAGGACTGTGCGAAAATAGAGAGATTATGCAGTATAAAAAAAGACAGACGTCCGCCTGAAACAGTAAAAAAGTAGTTTGTTATTTAAATACATGATTTTCACAAATCAGGCTCTATCTAAAACAATCAAATTGGCATGAACACCGACTGCTTGTTAATTAAAAATAGCCGTTAAAGGTAGAACCCCTCAGTTGAAACTGAAAAAGTAAGCGGAGGAAGAAGATCCCCAATTTAAGATTAATGTTAAATAATTGTGTTGTTTAACACTTGTATTGAAATTGTTATTTTTTTCATTAAAACCTTTAAAACCAGTTTTCATTTAGTCATGGAAGTTAAAAAGCAGGCTTTTAATTGCTTTAAATGGCTATCCAATATATCATCAAAAAATAATTTACAGGTATGTAAGAAAAGGTTTGTACTGTAAAAATACTTTGGTAACACTTTATTTTACGACCCGCAAAGTACCGCGTAATTAAACCGAATTTACAGCGTACCTATTTGTAACAACAGAGTACCTCTACAGTACGTACTTGTAGTTATAAGGGAATAATATTTTAAGTTTGGGGTAATAAGGGGGTAAGAATATATGGAAAATTATTCTCTAAGTATTTCATAACTACAGGGTACCTATTGTAATATTACGTGGTATGTATGACTTACGTCTATGGGTAATATGGTCTATGTGTAATAGGTTTTTTTTTCATATTTGCTACTTACCTGATGAAGTGTTTTGTATAGCCTACAGTTGATGTCTACAAGCCACGTCGGCAAATAAAATATAACACACAATAAAGATAATAGCAACTTGTACCTCTTTGATCTGTATATGTATAGAGGAGTTACCAGGTAACTCTTATATTTGCGGGCTGTAAATTGAAGTGGGGCTTATTCCCCGCTTGTTCTGTGTATGTACCAGGTAACTCTCATATTTGCGGGCTGTAAACTAAAGTGGTGCTTTGTTCACCTCTTGTTAAAAAATGTTATAGGGTAAATACCATAAACATACAGAATATTGTTATTTTTATTTTAAAACAACTTATTTCAAAACATCTTTAAAACACTATAATTAAGCCAACACTTAATGTTTATTATCACATAACTTTTATTTAAAATAAAAAGTCATGACAATTTTTCATTGTTTTTGCGGCTTGGCTTCCTCTGTTGGTGTTCTTGTCCACTCGGATGATGAGTTGATGTCGTCTCACAAATGCTGTTCTGCATTACATATAAAAAACATAAATGAAAGCCTTCAGTAAATGTTTCTTCACTGTGTTTTCTGAGCCAGTTACGTTAATAACTTTAGGCTTACTTATGTGCTAGCTAACCGGCTACCGTTAGCTAGCAACTTTCTTGAAAAACATTGTTTGAAATGCGTGAGTCATGTATTAACAAAACCAGTCACCTTATCCAGCATGCGGAACCTGCTAACATCACTCGCAGCAGTACTCCACAGTGTAGAACGTTTTTAAAACCTCTTAAAGAAATTTCACCTCAGGATCGCGTTCCAGCAAACCTCCTGCAGACGACCGCGCGCTCTACACCTGCGCAGTAGTCTACGCATGTAGTCATCTTTTGCTTTAGCGGGAGCTGATATCTGCTGTTGTTTCATTCTGGTTTGCCATTGCATAAATTATATTTGGCTAAAATACTTGTGTTTACAGTAAATAAATTGCAAAGCACCACTTCAAATATGTCCGCAAATGTAGGAGTTTCCTGGTAAATAGGGAATAAGTTGCTATTTTTATTGTACTTACCTTAAAAAAAAGATAACCACATTAAATCAGCTTGACTTTTGTTATTAAAAGCAAGTAATATAGGCTACTAAAATAAAAGTGATATGCTGTTATATTTATTTGCCGATGTGGCTCGTAGACATTGACTGTATACAACATTCAGTAGTCAATATGAAAAATTCACAATAAAAAATAAATAAAACATAATTTCCCCATAGACTTGACTAAGTCATACATACCACGTAATATTACAATAGGTACCCTGTTGTTATAAAATACTTAGAGTATAAATAATTTATAATTCTTCATATTCTTACCCCCTTATTACCCCAAACTTACAATATTATTCCCTTATACCTACAGGTTACCTACCCTGTTGTTACAAATAGGTACGCTGTAAATTCGGTTTAATTACGCGGTACTTTGCGGGTCGTAAAATAAAGTGTTACCAATACTTTATTTGTTACGTTGTTAGGAGATAAAGAATTTACAAACCGCAAAGTCTCCGCAAGGTTCAGCACTTGTTACTTGAACAGCGTCAGTTTTTTTAAGCATTACTTAAAAATGTTTCTCATCTCACCATATCCACAGGTACAGAGTCATCATATACAATAAATCCGTGAGGTAGCATTAAAAACATTTAAAAACAGATGCATTTGTTTAAAGCAAAGCATTTATTTACTTACCAGGCTGCAGGTGAAGCAGCTCTTTGTGCCTTCTAACGTCTCATAATTAGTCCTCATTTATGTCCAAGAGACTCAATAATAATCTTTCACGTTCAATCCTTAAATCTTTCATATTTAAAAGCGTTTTTGTGCTGCTGCGCATTCATGTATCTGTTAAGCAAACCCGCGTTGTCGTCCCGTTTAGGCGCATATTACTAATGCGCTCTTTAAATAACAAAAAAACATTGCGCCATTGACTTTAGACTTTAGACCAGGTTTTTGTTGGTCAGTGGCGTAGTCTATTTTAGTTGCCACAAAATAGCAACGCACCAACAATGCGCCTGAACACACCTCGTTTTCAGACCAGAACGCCCATGGGCGCAAAAGGGGGCGCAAATGCATTTGCTATTTAAACAACGCGGCGCTAAACGTGAAAATTATAATTGTGCATGGTGGAAACTAGCAAAAGACACTTGCGTCGCGCATTGCGCTGCATTGCGCTGGGTGTAAGATAGAGCCCATTATCACAAATCAACATTTATAGTTTCAAACTTTGTAGATGTTCAGTCTTGCCAGTTATAATCTACGCGTTTTAAAATAGTCTAAATGAGTAAGAAAGGCAGACACTGGGCCAGAGGACCAGAATCACATAAATTTACAAATCATAATGAATAGAATGTTCACGTGCATAAAGCCGCGCTCTGCGAATTCACAGCCAGAAGAAGCCTTAATGTGAAACAGCAAAACTGTGTAAGTAAAGTAAATAAATTACAAGAACCAAAATTAGCATTTTTGTAAAACTGAAAAAAAAAATTCAAATTATTTGCTTTTCAATTGTAAAATACTCGGTTTTTGCTTGCTGTGTTAACATAATTTGACAAAACTTAAAGAAATTTACAAAATGTGTAGAATGATGATGTTTACATGCATGAAGCAAAGCACTGCGATCACTGCCAAAGAAGTCTGAATGTGAAATAGCAAATTTTCGCGTTTTTTAATTTTAGTTTTAAATTTATAATAAAGGTGCAAAAATCATAAAAAAATATGAAAATACATCAGTATTTGTTTTTTTTTGGGGGGGGTATGATGTTCTAAATACAGTTTGAATTTAAATTTTGAAATTTAATATTGCATTTTAAAAAAACAACAACCGTTTATATTTTATTTTTCATATCATGGTTTATAAAGGAAAAATGAATGGACGCAAAAGTACACGGACCGCAGTTGCTGTAGTTTCTTTCTTTTTAATCCATTTTTGAATGTCCATGGTGAAATTAGTCATTGGCATTGCAATATACAACTTTGAAATTATGGAATGTTCGTAGCCTTCATGTTTGCTTTCACATACCATCCTTAACTAAAATATTGCTGTTTTAGCTTATTATTCACTATAGGAAGACAAAACACTACGCAAATGTGATTTTTAAATAACACATTTTATCATTAAAATCCCATTCAACATTAATGGTGATCTGAGGGGGCGGGATAGTGCCCCCCGTGGTGCCGGCCCTCACGTTATACAGGGATTAATAAAGAAAAACATATCAATATCTTTATAGTGGCGGTACGCAAAAAGGCGTGATCATGTGTAAAATCGTGTTTAAATAAATCATTGTTATACTAGTGAGAAAGGGAACAACAATAATTTATGTCAAGGCTACAATTAAATACACAGTTAAAGAAACAAAAGTGCCCTCATAAGTCTTTTTTGATCTCCGGTAAGTTTGCGATAGTGATGTCATGTGAAGGGGTGGGCCACGTGTAAAATCTTCTGATGCCGTTTTGTCCGATGCTTTGTTGTGCGAGACCTGACTCCTTTTCTTCTGATATCTGATACCTGACTCTGATAACTTTTCATCTGAGAACTTTTCATCTGAGAACTTTTCGTCTGACTCCGTTTTTTCTGATAGCGTTTTTTCTGAGACCTGACTTTTTTCATCTGATGTCTGATACCTGACTCTGATAACTTTTCATCTGAGAACTTTTCGTCTGACTCCGTTTTTTCTGACAGCGTTTTTTCTGATACCTGACTCCTTTTCATCTGATGTCTGATACCTGACTCTGATAACTTTTCATCTGAGAACTTTTCGTCTGACTCCGTTTTTTTCTGATAGCGTTTTTTCTGATACCTGACTCCTTTTCATCTGATGTCTGAGAAATGACTGTGCAATTTCGTAAACTTGACCTTGTTTTTTCTGAGACCTGATGCCTTTTCATCTGATGTCTGACACCTGACTCTGACATCTGAGGATGTCCTAAAATGTACACCGTATCCTCAAAATATCTTCCTTATTTTGTCTTCCGTCTATTTTTAAGTTACTGTAAAATGTCAGCTTGCAAAATTGACTTGTTTTGAATCCACAGCACATTGATTTATTGTATACAGCAATGTTTGTATAATGGTACATGCCTGTTTGTTTTTCTCCACTAGTATCATCGTGCAGTTTTATTAAACAGGCTTCATACAGGCGTCAAATAATAAAAGTTATTGCTGAGTAAAATCTCTATGTGCCAAGCTTCAACGATTTCACCCTTCACATATTGCTATGTTTGTAATCTGGTCTACTGTGTAAAACTTTTAAAATATTTAAATGTTAAAATATTTTCTGCACCACATAAAGACAAATTATTTTAAATGTAGGCTACTCTACGACACCTTAAAATTGAATTAACTATTTATCTACATATGTGATGTCAGAAAACAAATTATTTAAAACAAATCTAATTCAAATGCCGTTGGAATAAAACTCTCATAATTCCCATAATAAATCATCCTGGTCATATAGAGATATATATATAACCACATAATGGTGATGTCACACTTGATGTCGGTTCCCGTATGACTGACAGCTTTAGATGCCGAGAACATCAACCAAGTTCGGCTTCTCAAGTCCTGACATATTTCCAGATGAACATCTCAGCAAGCTGAGCACATGCTTTCTTTTTAGCATTCACCATCACACCCCTAAATCCATTCTTTCACACTGCATAAATCGGGTATACATCCACAAAATGTGTCTCTTCTGCGTGCATACTACTCAAATAACAAAAACTATTATAAAAGGATTATCTTTTGATCCATAGGACACACTACTTCTCTTTGAAGATAAGGTGACAGTTGAGAAATTGTAAACCGCTTTAGTAAACCTTGAGATCCCTATACAGTATGAGTACACAGGTACTACTAATCTGTACAATTTTCTCCCCCATGAGGGAAAAAACTGCTTGCTATGGTTTCTTAACATAGCTGTTATACTATTAGACATATATTCTATTTTTTTCTATTTTACCTTGCATTTAGATGATACATTTTATCAGTATTTGTGTTGTGTGTAATTAAAACCATGACCTTGGCATTGTAAGCACTAAGCTTTGCCAGTTGAGCTACAAAAACACTTTGTACTGTAAAAAAATGTCAAAATGTAGCTCTAAAGGTCCAAATATACACCATTATGTATACATAAAAAACCAATGTAGTACCTCTGATGTACAGTAATATGAAATCTTCATGAAAGTGCAAATTTTTTGAAAGGGTTCAGTCCCAGTGACAGCTATGGGTGCATATTTTAACCATTTTTCTGATAGTGTGAGATGAGCTTGTGCATTCATTGTGCTATCTGTTGATCAAAAACTTATTCAAAATGCTAAATGAACCACCATCAAATACACATTGGCAGTTTAAATCAAGGAAGGTTTGATGTTGTTTATAAACACTGGGATTGTCAGTGCCTTGAGCAATTTGATAAAATTTTGATATAATTTGTTATGGTTGATGCTTGATGGCAGGAGTGTTGCAAATTCTGGTTTGAATGTCTGCTTTGCAGAAAGACACATTTAGCTTTGTGTGATATTAACCTGTTTCTATACTGATATGCTCAGAGAAACTAGTTTAGATGTGTGCTATAAAGCCTCCTTTATACACAGGGCTTTTGAAACTGCAAGATAAAAGCGCAGTGATAATCGAATGTATTAACACACATGGCTCAAACTGGATAGTCTCACACTAACCTTCAGATGGGTGGATTCTGGTGTATTGAACATTAGACAATATAGATGTTTGAATTACATTTTATCTATAACTATAGGCAATGTAATTCCTCAAGAATGATTACCTTGAAAAAATATAATGTAAAGAATTATAAAAAGCATGATATAAAATGCCATGCAAAGTGTAATGTATACAGCTTGATGGTTGCCTTAACAGACAATTAATTATGTGCTCCACTGATGGACAAAAATTTAATTTAACATGCAGTTCCACTCATTTGATTTACAGTAGACTAACCGTATATTGTTTTGTTGTAAATACTAATAAAGATATTGAAATAATTCATTATAGACTTTAGGCATTAGCATATAGATAAGCACTGGCATGCTATCTTTTCTTGCAGATATTGATTAAGGAAGGTCACAAACTGGGTAACAGTCTTTTCCACACTGTTATTGATTGTGTAAGTAGCTGGAGCAGTCCATAGTCCACCCTGCTTTAATTAGTTTCTCTCGGGAACTAACTCAGCTCCTCTCAAGTACATGAGAAAAGGAAGATGCCATAGGGGAAGTGTTCTCTCCATCTATTTTTGGTGATGGAGTCTACAGTAATTCCCACTCTTGACATCACTTTGAACTGCAGATAAGAAATCTCACAGGCTCAGATTTTTTTTATTCCAAATAAATCTGGCCATGAGGTCATCATGAGTTCTGTATTATAACCCATTATCATTTAAGTATATGAATTTCACAGATTATTTATAATAACCTTTATAATAATCATTTTTATACAAAAATACAACATTTAGATCAAAAACTATTTAGCCTGAATGCAGTTTAGTTCAGACTTATCACAAAGCCATTGTCTCTTTATCAGCATTCATTGTTATGTTATACATTACTCATGTTTTCGTTTTCCAAGTAAGTTACTTTAGTGATAAACTCCTTACTTCCTACAGACAAATGAGACATGTGGGATAGTTGCAAACCAAACTTAAGCAAACCATAAATATTTTAACTTAAGATCAAACTTTTTATTAGTCGTTTCTAAGACAAAAGTTGTAATCACATGCATTATTTTTATTCTTTATTAGACTCTTCAGCATTTTCCACACATTTTACAGTTAGTATTATTTTAGGCCAATGTAAATGGATTTGTGTAATTTTATACTGACTTTTTTTTGTTTAGGGTTAGGTGTTTTTTCTTGCTCATATCATGTCTTTGAAGGTTTGCATACAGAGGTACACTCCCAGTTTGAGGTAACAAACAGGGACCTTTATTTTAGTCTTTTTATTAATTTCCTTCCAGCCAGGAAATAGTGGGTGCAGCAAGCCTAGAAACACTGGCTAGACATCACATATCACCAAAGCACACAGAACTTCCTGATCTCATGAAATTTTCAAACTCATGATGTTTTCAGACATAAACTTCTTTGCACAGGTAGGAGGTCTGGCACCCACCAACTTGGAGATACAGACTGGCAAAATAGATTTGGTCCAGAATTTACACAGTATAACAAGTATAAAGTTCATATTACTACCTCTACTTGTACCCTTTTTTAACTATATCTCTATAAACAAAGGATGCTAACATTTTTCAAACATGATACATTTCTACAGCATAAACTGAAAATATATCTGCTTTGGAAGTATTATAATTCAAGGATTTATATTGCTTGCATACTAGGATGACAAATAGCACTAGAAATCATCAAATCTCTGAAGGTGACATCATTTTCATCAAAGCAAGCACAGATTCTTGATGACTTGAGAACAGAAATGTAGCAAGAAATATTATAAGCAGTGATAAAGGCACAGTACATCTTTTAATGGAAAAGTAATGTTGCTTTTATCACAGCCATGATAGCTCTAACGTGCAGATATGAAACCACTAACTCCCTGGCACAATATTCAGTTCTCATACCAGCTAAGTAAGAGCAGATTTCCCCCCAAGAGGAGCCTTACATAACATCAACACTGCTAACAGGAGGATCTTTTGGAACTTTCTCTTCCATTATAGACAAATTTACACTCAGTAGTGGCCAAAAGTCCAACTTTTGACATCTTTGCTTTTGGTTCAAATATTTTATTAAAATGGATTTAAGATATTATATGCATGTTAGTCTATTTGGAATTAAAACTGAAGCTCAGCTTTGTGAAGCATTTATAGAGGTTTGGTGAAAAAAATTAACACAACCCATGTAAAGATTATAAAACATAGCCCGGGACAATGACTATGGGGGTGGGGCATGGGGGCCCATCAGGACTGCCTATACCAGGAATTCTCAAAGTGTGGTCCCAAACCCCCCCAGTGGTCCGCCAAAAGATGACCTAAACTAGGCAAGTGTTTATACAATCGTCACTTATTTATGTAGATTTTTAATGCACTTGTGAAACTGTGATATCAGTTCTTGCCTTTCTGTTTTAATAACGTAAAAATGGATCGGTTGGCTAAACCACAGAGGAGTCAAAATAAAAGATCAAGCGTCAACTGAAAGCAGCTAAAGTCCACAGATCTATTAGTTTTGAAATGTAATAGTTTTTGTTCATGTGTAAAATCCCTGTAATTTCAGTGATATTGGACATTAAGGTAGAATGTTTTTTAGCATTTTATTGTTACCATAGTAACAACCATAAACTTCATATACCCACCACCTCAGTTTTAAATTAATGGCTCTTTGGAATGACATTAAGTGGGACCTAGGCTGTTACAGTATGTTTAATTGCATTTTTTTCACACGTGCAGTTTGTTTTTCATATTAAGCTGCAACTCATTTCACATTTACTTTTTCAAATGAAATAAAATTCATATAATAATTTCTGAACGTAGCATTGCATTTGTTTTAAAAAAATTAGTTTTTGACTTGAAACAGTTGCATATTAAACTTAAACTTAGCTTATCCTTCCTATTTTGTTGTTTTTGGGGGGAGTGTTAGAGTGGGATTCTGTTAGGTGGTCCTCAGAAAAAAATTGGAAGATAAAGTGGTCCTTGGGCTGAAAAAGTTTGAGAAACACTGGCCTATACATAGGGCCTGGGATCTTATGCAACGCCCCTGCACAATATCACTACAAAAAAGAGAATCAAGAAATATTAATAACAGATAAAAATATAGTAAATGCATGCTTTATTGCTTGTGAGCTTTGTGTTTATCTATGCATTCTTTCTATATTCTAAACCCTGATTCCCTAAAAACAAATGGTGCTATATAGCACAAAAGTGTTTTTTGGTTCGTAATCATAGAAGAACCATTTCTAATGCCATATAGCACCGGTGAAGCACCTGTGTAGTACCTTTATGCCAAAAAAATTGTGTCTAATATTGTTTTAATTTTTTTATTGTGTACCATAGACCTTATAGGCTATTTGATGGTTTAATCAAATCTGAGGTGCCACTAAAAATATATTTTACAAGATTTCCCACCCTGAAATAATCTTGGCCACAACAAACGGTGCTAAATAGCACTAAAAGTGGTTCTTGGCTCGTAATCAGACAAACCATTTTAAGTGCCATATGGCACCGATGAAATACCTGTGTAGCACCGGTGTAGAACCAAACTGTGCTATGTAGAACCATATTTGGTGCTATATGACCCCTGTATGGTTCTTCATACAGTAGGTGCTTCATAGGTGCTATATAGCACTAAAAATGGTTCCTATATGATTACGAGCCAATAACCACTTTTAGTGCTATTTAGCACCGTTTGTTTTTAGAGTGTACATATTGTGCACTCATATACCAGATTTACATTTTCTTTAAAACATAAATACTGAAATATAAATAGAAGCTTATGGCATCATTCACTATGGATGAGGTCTTTACATTACACAAATAACAATTGCAACACAAACCAGGTAATACAAGCGTAAATGTATACAACTAAATTTATTAATAATAGCATAAAGAAAAGAAGCAGACCATATAAATAGCAAATATCTAAAAAAAAATCATCAACCGTGACAAAAAAGCCAAAATACAAATAATATTTAGCATGGCCTGATGGGGCTAACGATTGCTTTTGTGTTTGTCCATTATTTCCCATTAATTCTGCTCTACTGACTGCAGGTTCAATGTGTTTGATCCTTGCTTGGTGAACAGGGCAAACTGCAAATACAAATCCCCTGCCCAGGAAACCTCACACAATGTCAACATTTCTCATTCTGTGAGAACCAAAGGCAACCAAACATGAGGCTCTACCTGCTGTCTTTATTGAAATAAAAGCAGAGGTTCACCAGATTCATCGCTCACTGGATAAATGGATAAATTTCCCAAGAGCCCCTGTGTGCTGAAAACATATGCACGAGAGGCACAACCATCTGCTCAACACAACCTGCTTTTAGGCTTGAAAGGATTTTGGTTGGTTCATAATGTACAATGCTCTCAGTTGTGACTGTCTAATTTTTCATGCAAAACGAAAGAGGCGTGGATGTATATCTATATGGGAGGATTGCTATAAACCCCGCATTCATACTATACTCTAGTACCTATTCATCATTCATGTTCTGGGAGTTTTGAATTCCTTATTAGAGACAAGAAGAATAGGGAAAAGATCCTAATTAAACACAGACAACTCTTAATGAGATTTTTGTGCCTATAAATGTGCTTGCATCTCTCAGGAAACGCTTTTAGCATCAAACATAATTATTTATTTTCTTGTCACAGCTTATGTTATGTTATATAGTGGTTCAGTCATGGCAACTAATTCTACATGAAGCCCAAGAAGGTACAGTAAAGTACACTTTAAAGTAGCTACTCCATAGAATGACTACTGCACTCCAACACAATGAGCATAAAATTTGAATTCATAAAAAATATTTGAAATTGTTTGGAAATTAAACTGAAGTTTGCTCGAGGCATTCCAATAACACCTCATGCAGTTTGTTTTGCTGTATTTATTTCAAGGAACAACAGTGCCATCTAGCGTCATTCGCCGTCTCTAACCACTGGACACTGATATAATCAAACACACATTTGTCTATTCTTCATAAAGCTAGGATAAAAATTCTGAATACCTTCTGTATATAAAGCACATATTTACATTCTGAATGGCACTGTTTGCCAGAAAATGATTAGTGTGACACAACAAACATAGTTACATATGTTATAGAAATGGATATAAAGGATTAGAAAATAAATTACATTTTGATATATGCCCTACAAACTGTTTGACATGAAAACTAATTTTTTTTTCAGAATCATTGTCATTCAAGAACAAATATCATTCCACGTTTCAAAGAAAATGAAAACGGTGATTAAAGCGCAGTCTGGGTTTTATAACCTAATCTGATTTCATGATTCACAAACATCTCTGTGTTGTCGAGGGAAATGATCAACAAAATATAAAAAAATGTGTTTTCTGACCTAAAAAGTTTAACTAAAGTCATAGCTAGGATAATGCATTTAACACTCACTGCTAAGAAGTGAACTAAAAAGCAGTTAATATCTAACGGCATTAAAACAAAGTTTGTAGAATTTGATCATTATTATTTTGTTAATGAAAAATAAATAAATGTATTAAATAATTAATTCTCTCATTTAAATTAATTCAAATGAAAGAGCCGTCTGACTGACATGTATACAGACCAATCACAGTTCACTTTGTTTTTACGTGATTTAGGGGCGGGGTTATAGGCCAATAAAAATAGACAATGGTGAAAAATAATTAACTGTGGCGCGATTAGACGATGAAATAGCGGGAAATGTGTAGAAGTAAACATATGAGCTCTTACTTACAGATGTTATGGTATGTCAGACACCTTTTTTAAAACTTTACACTTGGTTAGCACGTGGATTTGGTATTGCTAAAATGATTCTGTTAATCAGATTAAGAATAATGATGAATCTAACGCTGGTAACGTTTGTTACTGTTAAAGGTTTAATCAAGTAATATGGACAATAAAATTAACTCTTTCTAAACATAACTTTACTGTTATATGTAATAGCGTTTCATGGACACTGGGTCTGACAATGAGTGCACGGCTATCTACTTAACGTTACATTTAACAAGACCATGCTTAAAAGTCCCAGAGAATTGTTTCTAAAGCCATTAATACATTTTAGAAATGTATTGCTGAAACTTTACAAAGAATATGTAGTAGTCTTCTGAATAGTTGAGTTATCGTTAAACAGTTTTCAAACATTTCTGTGTTTATGAATATTTTGGTGGGGCTAACATGGTGGTTCGATGACGCACTGAAGCCACCGCGCATGGCCCCGCCCCTAACACGACTCGAAACTGGAGGGCCGGTGTCCTGCAGAGTTAAACATTTTCCAGGCAGGTGTGCTGAGGAAAGTTGGAGCTTAACTCTGCAGGACACCAGCGGACCGAGTTTGGGTACCTGAGGTAGAGCTCTCCCGCGAGTGGGCGTGGTTTCAGGGTTGACAGCGATAACGCCCCCTGCGTTTGAAAGCAGCGAGTAGTGTTTTTTCCCCTGATTTTAATTTCTAATTTAAATTACTTGTCGTTTCTTCTATCCTTTAAATTTGGCTTGGTGGTAAATAGCAAATTTTTTTCTGTGGTGTGTCAGACAGATAACACATTTAATATTGGATTTTAATGAAATCCAACTCTTGCAACAGCATTTTATTTAAAATAAGTAAGAGGGCTTAAAGTGTTATGTAAGTGTAATATATAAAATTAGTAGTACCGTTTCGATGACAGCATTTATCAGCTTAAAAAAATGGATAACGTCAAAATAGCTTGTTTCTTGAAGCAAACATTTCATTGCTGTGCATTAGACCATGAAAGATCAGATTTTAAACAATATGTATCCATGAGCGTAAGTCACAGAGACAAGAGCTACCTTCTGTAAGACCCTGACAGGTAATTCATTTGAAATATTGCACCAGTTCTGTTTAAACGGAGAAGAATGAATCATAAGAAGTTAAGATAAGAAGTTGCTCAAACCAACTTAATCCATTTTAAGATATAAGTAATGCGTCATCATTTAATCATCTTTTGCACAAAACTGATGATGAGAAAATGGCTTGCTTTGGGTCACTATCAAGAGAAATGTCAAGAACACCTTGTTCAGAATAACCTTCTTTAAGGCGTTTTGAAAGTGACAATTACCCTTAGTTTCATGGCTAAATCTGTCTGTTTTTTACAGATGTCCCTGAGATGCTGTGACGGCATACTGATGAGCTCTCAGGTCTGTACTTTTCCCATTTACAAGTCTAATTCATGCAGATGACAGGCATATTTTTTTCTGTAGCTTGAAGGTGGCCAGACAGTGGTAGACATTTGAACGCAAAATGATCAATCACAAAATGATTTGGAATATCATTACAGATCATCCATTGACACATTCAATGCTAATGGAGATTAAATAGTCATGGGGTCAATCTCTGAGGACAGGCACTTTGTGACACCCATAGTGAACTTATTTAACTGTAAAATACCACACC
This sequence comes from Paramisgurnus dabryanus, assembly GCF_030506205.2. Classification (NCBI taxonomy): domain Eukaryota; kingdom Metazoa; phylum Chordata; class Actinopteri; order Cypriniformes; family Cobitidae; genus Paramisgurnus; species Paramisgurnus dabryanus. The sequence continues at coordinate 16,849,046 of NC_133355.1, read as the reverse complement.
ATACATGGCTTAGAATAGAGAGCTAAGCTGATACCGTCATACCTGCACTGTCAGTAAAAGCTTTCACTGAGGCAAAAAGTACAACATTGGACCTAAAGAGTTAATATTGGTACCAAATGTATAAATGTCCTTTTTAAAGGGTACTGCCATTTTGTCATTTAAAGACATTAATTAGTACAATATCTAATAGGAAAGTGGACATGAACAGTCTCTCAAATCATATTTTTGACTGGAAAACTCATACTGGCATGCCATAATTTTGAAACTCGATCGGGAGGCCATAAACTTAAAGGGTATAGTTCACACAAAAAATAAGTCTAATATAGGAGATTTTCACTCACGGAAAGTTAGTTCGGTTGATTTAAACCAGAGAAGAACAGCTCATCTCAAACTGTCATCTGGGTGATTAAATGAATTCTCCTACAATCCACAAACACATTCTTTCTCTATATTGCATAGGCTGTAACACAGAGAGAACATATTTGTCAGATTTTCAAGAAGTCTGTTCAGATGGTATAATAGAAAATATTTTTCTTCAATTTCAAATATTTTATCATGCCTCCCTACACAAAGAAAATTAGGTTTGTGACCTTGCAATAGACGATCATTGAAACACATTCCACAAAGCTTGCAGTCCTTGAATGTAAACAGGCTATTTGAAGCATTAGTCACATAAACTATGTAGCATCTGTCGAGCAGACTTATAAAGAATCATGTCAGTGTATGTATCACAGTCATTAACATTGATGATAAAGAACTTCACATAATCTGTTGGAAATTCTTACTCCCTTTTGTCTTGACAAATGAACAGTATTTAATAATGGGATATAATGTAAATGTAAATCCGAATCACAGTAGTTTTTGAATGAAAGAAATTAATATGTTGGCACAATTATGTTTCTGCCAGTTTCAAACATCTATACCTTAAGATTAATACGGTAGATTTTTAGGATCGCAAGAACCATTTTAGTTTTAAACTCTTAAAATTTAGTTCACATTGCATAATAGGCCTGAAATAAGATGATAGTACCCATCAAAACTAACGGTGTCACGATTTCAATTTTAAATTGAAATCGATCGAAATTAAGTCACAACCTCGAACTTCGAATTAAGAAATTGAATTGTCGATGCTGCCACGCCCCCACATCATGTCCGGTCGGCTTGTCAAGCAGGGAAAAAAACACACGTGTTGAGTGCTGCGAGTCAACCTCCTCTAACTTAGCTACAGTCAGTCAAAAGATAGCATGGCAGATGCAAGAGACACCACACAAGCTGCTCTTTACATGGGTAAACAAAAAAAACAGCAATCGCCTCCCGCTGAACTCAATCAGAACAGAGCATGCACGTGTGCACAGCAGAGCGACTGTGCCAGGACCGACCGTTTTTCTGAACTGATCTGTTTAAGTTTCACAACAACTTATTTCAGTTGCTTAAGAGTTATGAAAACAGCATTTAAACATGACTTATTGGGGTGTAGTCTTACAAACTCGTCTGACGATAATAAAAGCACGTTTTTAAAGTGCAAAGTACTCACAGGAATGTTCATCTGACAGGAAGTTTCGTTTTATCAGGTATGTGTGTACCATATTTTTACACTGGCAGCACGACTAACATGGCAGAGCATCTCTGGGTTCAAGGTCAGATATTATATTTCATTAAAGTCTATTCTAAAAATGGCATAGCATTTTTAATTTTTTTGCTTAAAGGTGACATAGAATGATTGAACGGGGTATTTATCCTTGTTCTGTGATGTGACATGTAGACAAAAAAAAATAGTTTGGGTCTCTAATGCCTTAGAAGCTTCCTAAAAACCTCTCTCAGATAGCTCTATTAGGGTGGGGGATTTTAAACAAGTGGTTTTGCAACTATTTGGCTCCCCCTACTGGCTTAACTTGCAATCTCATTACTGATTGGCTGACTTTGCTGCCACTCAAAAAATGTAGCCAATTATTTTAAAGTGGAGGGGCAGTGAGATGCCTGTGATGTCATAAGCATCAGTTTTTCAGATTGGGAATTTTCTGGCTGACATTTCTAAAAGAGGAATTTCTATGAGACTGAGATGTTTAGCATGTCTAGCACTTTTTTGTATGTTTGTGAATGTGGGTAGACTACCCTTATTCAACAAAGACAAGTTAAAAAAGTTTTTTCATTCTCTGTCCCCTTTAAAAAAAACGAGAATCGAATCGTGACCTTAGAATCGAAAATTTAATCGAATTGAGAATGTGGAGAATCGTGACACTCTTGATCGAAACTCATAGAAAGGTCTGTGAGAAAGTTTGATTAAAAAGCATGACTCCAGCTGCTAATATTTGAGATTCCCTTACTCCTAATTCATTTTCTATTGAGGTGTTGTCCACTAACAACATCTAATGGAGAAGTAGGGCCATTGACTGCAACATGTGCAAAATAAGTTTGTAGTTTTGAGTTATAAAATAATGCACATCATCTTTGCACTTTATAGTGTATATGCAAAACAGATGCAAAACCTATGTAAATTGGCTTTTTAATAAGACTCTTAATGGATTCTCTTAATGGATTCTTCTTCAAATGGGTTCTGTGACCTGTGGCCGGGATTAAGTGGTTTTAAACCGTAAGCATTTGATGAATGTATAATCCATGCAGAGAGCATTCGGTTAATATCATTAGGGAAAAGCAGAGGCGTACCATGCATTTTTCAGAAAAAAAGTAATTTTAAAAGATAATAGTTTGAGATATATTTTTGTCAATAACTCCAAGTGTGGTCTATTAATACTAGGTGGAATTTTGTAAAAATATAAAACTGCTTCAGTAAAATTTCACTTTGAACATAAGTAGCACAGTGTTACTTTTGACCTTGTCAGCAGGGACAAAGTAACACACAGATGGGTCAAAAGTAACACAACAGAACAAGATAGATTTTTGTGTTTTTAAAAAATATACATGACTATGGCCTCGTTTATATGTAACTGCAAACATATAAATTTGTGTTAAATTTCAGTTTCATCAAATGTTTCAAAAGCAACCCAACAAGTACAAACTTGAATTGTTGAGAATAAAACATTTTTTCAACAGTATGAACACTTTAAATTGAAAGAAATCAAATAAAAAAATTAAAATGTTCAACATAATTCAACAGTATTAGCAGTAGGGCAAAAGTGTTACTTTCCATCCGACAGGAACTGCTGACATTTAAACCTGATTTACTTTTATTTTGAAAAACTCTGAGAAGGCAAACTTCACGATGTGTTTGACTACAATATTAACATGTTGATTGATCAGAACTGTAACACATGAAACAAGAAACACAACGCATTATAAGAAAAAAATGACCACTTAAGGAATTTACTTATCATGGTTGAAAACATCTTACTGTACCTTTCTGTACCTTAAAGTGACGCGTGAAATGATAACAAAATAACGCAATATTTTTCAGCCCTTTCAAGGGTTGTGTGCAAAAGATGCTGTCATAGAAATGCAAATGTAGTCAGGGCACTGAGGAAAACGATTTGATACATTTTGTCCTGTGTTACTTTCGTCCCAGTTCTCCCGGACCTCATTTTTGAAGGAGGTGGCTTCTTTAGCGGCTTTTGCATCTGAGCCCCTCATTTATTTAATTTTAGTCCCTCCAGACCATTACTTCCTATGCAACCAGATATGCAACCACGTAATGATCTTTAGGATGAAAAAGTAAAACACAAGAAAATGACTTCACTTTAGCTGGGTTTTGGGTCACAAATTTTTAAGTTCAAAAATCCTTTGTTTGACATATCAGTGAGGCATGTTAAGGCATATAAAAGTTTTAGTTTGGCAGTGAATTATGAACAAAAAATAGCAGAACAGAAGGCAGGACTGTGTGATAAAACTGGGATTAGTGGAGCTCTTGAGTTCACCAGAAGAGGATGCTCATGTATTACTCCCAGAACTCACGAACACAGATGACTAAAGGCTGATCAAACCATACAGCCAGTAAATGTCTTGTTTTTAAAAAAAAGTTGTTTTCTCTCCAATCGAGTGCATTTAAGTTCACTAAAAACTCGTTTTTTTTTATTTTGCTTCCCTTAAATTGTGATACAGACCAATACATTAGTATTTCTTTCGAATTCAATATTTTCAAATGTAAATAGTTTGACGAGTCATACGGATTTTTGGTTAACTGCTATAATGTTCACCAACACCAAAAGTATTCTATTAAAGGCACTTTCCAGTTTATTATTGTTGTAGAGTTTTGTCTGTTAACTTAAGTTTTTCCTTCCCTTGTCTGGTGAAGTAATTTGGGGGCAGCTTGAGAACAGGGGGAGGTGCTGAATGCTTTTCGTTTCTTAGCTCTGTTCCAGAGCCATTTGATAAACGCTTTTCTCTCCAAAAGTATTTCATGGCTGAGCTAAATGCAGTGGTATGACTGTCACCATAAGGTTTAAACTCTTACAATATCCACATCAGCATAAGAAGAGCCACAGTGATTCTTTAGTTAAATTCTCCAATCCAGTGTTGGACACAGCTTAACTTTGTTTGAAAAGATTAGAAAGGATCATTGGCTGCACTGTGATTTTTGTCTGAATCATATATTTTTTATTTGCTTCATAAGTATAGTGTTTTGTTGTTGTTAAAGCAATGCTTTTATATTTTGTAGGTGTGGATGTTTAGATGTTCAACCGAATAAATCTTAGGAATCATTCTTATTACCACACTTGTATAATAAAATGTATAAAAATGGTGTGTTACATAAATATTAATGAACCTACAACAAAGCACATAGCATCATCTTTATACACTCGAAAAAAAGGATGTGTTCATTTTATCCAATTTAACACATTCATTTTAAGATACACTGTCAGCAAAAAATGGCTTCCTAAAAGTACTTTGCACCTACAGAGTTCAAATTAGTGCCCCTGAGGTACATATTGGTACCAAATGTATACCTAAACAGGTATATAGGACCTTTTTAAAGGGTTCTGACCCAGTGATGGCCAGGGACCATTTTTAAATTTTTGTCTGACAGTGTATTGGCATTTTCTTTAAAGTATCTTTAAATAAAGGTTAATGTATTTAGGAAGCAACATTTTGAAAGATAGTAATACTTGTTTATTTTTCTTACTTTATTTCCAAATTGTTTTTTTCTTTGTTAACAAAAAACAAAACAAAACAAATAACGCCATAAACCTTGCCAATGCTGTTATTTTTATACTTAAGGCCATTATAAACAATAAAAAAGTGTATAAAAAACCTCCCTGCAAACAAGTCTTTTATTAAATGAAATGTTGCATCCCAAGTAAATCAATCACACGTTCAAGATGTTACATCTCTTCATTTTAAGTATATATTTTTGCTGGACAAATGAGACAGCAATACTGATAAGCAATAAGAAAAGATTATTTCCAGTGCATCTGTTAGATTGGATTATTTACAGTAGTAAAGATAAAAGAAAAGTATGCGTTTTACTGTCCCTATAATCATAGATGCCCTGTGATCACTGATAAGGGATCTTCCCCAGGTATTTCATTAAAAGTCTACTGCCATAGGACCGTACTGTCACAGAGACTCTATGACAGTTTGGACATGGCAGTTTGGGGATGGCATTGAGGTCACGCTACCCAGGAAGTCCCTCAATTGCACTGCCTCCTTCTGGCCCCGAAACTACCACATCATATGTCAAATGCAAAATGCCGAACATCATATGAAAAGAGGGATGGCACGTCAGCTGAGAAAATGCAAGAGAAATAGGCGTGAGAGACAGGGAGGGGAATGAGACGGTAGGAGACGACGTGGCAGTGTGTATTACAGTGCGGCTTATGGAGACAGTGCAATTACAAAAGGTTCACGTGAGGTCGCAAAGATGGCTGTGTTAAAAACATTTCATAGGTTTTTCAAAAAGATAAAATTGGCAAGTTATTACATTAAAAGACCCACAAGCATATGCACATAGAATGTGTATTGCATTAATGGCATACTTTGAATAGATATTTCTGTTGCACATACTATAGTCTGAGACTACTAGTGAAAATGCTTTATGTATTCATTCCAAATTGCATTATTAGACTTTAAAGAAATTTAAAGAAAAGTTGAATGCATATGAAAAATGTATACACCGTATTTAGTATGTGTCCCTGTTGATGCAGTGGTTCTCAAATTGGGAGTTGTGAGGGGAAGCAGTTTTGTGACATTTTACACGGTGTAATTAAGTAAGGCTGCTTACCAAAAGCACTACATTGTATGACATAATTTGTTTAGTTTAACTCAAAATGAAATTGTTTATGATTTTTTTTTTTTTTTGAGGGGGCTGTGAAGGGATGCACAAGAATGGGGGGGACGCACGCCAAAATGTGCATGCTCTTTGACCAGCAATGAATTCCAAGTTTGTGCAAAACCTGATGGTCCATGTCATTCCAAACTTGATTTCAAAAAGTACCAAAGTGCAATTCGTGTAGCCTACATCAGTGTGTATAATGAAAACTGAGCTTTTGTACAAAGTTGCTTCATTGAAAAATTTCAAAAGCATTCCTAGGCTGGACTTTTTACTGTTATAGTCTCATCAGTCCCACAGTATGTCTGTCACATGAGTTTAACACTTATGTGTTGTTGGGGCCATTTTTGGCCATTTTTGTTATTTTTTTAGTCTTCATTTGGCCTCAACTTTCTCTGTGTTTCAGCAAATGGAATGATTTTTGGTGACAAGTCTTATATTTACACATATTTTAAGAAGATGCTTTAAAATTTTTCAAAAACGTAACTATATACCATGTGCAAATTTACAACCCTTAAGTGTGAGATTAAATTTTTTCACATTTTTTTGCATAAATCTGTTAATCAACCACAGTACTGATCAAAACTACCAAATGTTTACAAAAATTCCATGATTTTAACTCTTTCATTGCCAAGTTTATAAGTGGTGTCACTGATTTGGGGAAAACACACAAAGGGCCCTATTTTAACGATCTGAAACGCAAGTGCGAAGCGCAACGCGCAAGTGAGTTTGTGGGCGGATCTTGGGCGCTGTTGCTATTTTCCCGGCGTGAGAAATAACTCTTGCGCCGGGCGCAAATCAATAAGGGGTTGGTCTGAAGTAGGTTCATTATTCATAGGTGTGGTTTGGGCGTAACGTCAAATAAACCAATCAGAACGCTATCCAACATTCCCTTTAAACGCAAGGGCGCAAGTTCCGTGGCGGGTTGCTATTATTATGACGGATTTACCAGGCGCACGCCAGGAGCGGTTCACAGCCGAGGAGACCGACGTCCTTGTACGGGGGAATCCCAAGCTTGCCAGCATAAATCGGGCACGCCGTGTAACGGGAGGTGGATCTGCCTCAGGACTTGACGCCAGCAGAGGACATCGCTGCGTCCACCCTCACCGCTGAAAGGGTTTGGGGGCTTTGAAATCGGACCCAAGAAACGCAAGCAAGGTCCAACCCCAAAGTACTCTTACAAATCAAGTTCATATACATTAAGGTTTCTTATGAAAACATTTAAATTATTATTTACATAAAATAAACGTAATACAGCCACACAACAAACTTATGAAAATATTTTAATCGTTATTTGCATGAGAATTTTTTAACGCAGCCACACAATAAATAAAAACTATCACCACAATGCTCACCACTATGATTCCCCTTATCTCGTGTATTAATATTTTTAAGTGTAACAATTTATGATTTGCAAAAATAACTGTTGCATCTGTGTAGATTAGATGCAAAGTGTGTGCGCGTTGTGCACGCTATACATTATGGTCAAGCATGCGCCCTTAAAATAGCATAATGAACCACGTGCAACGCGCCACTGACTTTAAACTTTTTTTTTTGGTCAGTGGCGCAATTGTTTTTTGAAACTGCAAAATAGCATCAGGGATGGTTTGCGCCGGAACACGCCTCTTTTTTTGCGCTGAACCACCCAGGGAGCGCAAGTTCATTCCCTAGTTTGCCGACGTGCTTCTGTGACGGGAAAAACCCGCTGTGCGCCGGGGCAAAATACGAATGATACATGCGTCACTGACAAAGTCAATTGCGCTGGGTGCAAGATAGAGCCCAAAATGACCAATTTTCAATATAAAAAGTAATTGTGGACTGGATTTTCTTTTACCTTTTTCACAGTCTTGGGCATGCCAAAGACTTGTAAAAACATTGGCTTTGATGCATTTTTAGTTTTTGTGCAGCATCAGATTTCATTTTTTTTCTCCCTCATTTATTGTTTGTGGCCATTTTTGTCCCATTGACTTCCATTATAACAACATTTTTTGATTGCAGAGCCATGACACCTTATTATCATGCATTTTTGATTCTTTGTGGTTTTACCTTTTGCAAAGAGGTAAAATTTGTAATTTTTACTATTGATGACCATGTGGCACCATTAACCCTTTAGTAGGCCTGTGCAAAATCAGTGATTTTTTTTTCCAAATCAGTGGCATCACTTATGAGCTTGGCAACTAAAGAGTTAAAATCATGAAATTTTTGGAAACATTTGGTAGTTTTGATCAGTACTGAGGTTGATTAACAGATTTATGCAAAAAAATGTGAAAAAAAAAATAATTTGATACATTTTTACAGCCTTTTAATTTAGTGGCCATTTTTGGCCACTAACAACATGAAAGGGTCATGAATTGGAACAAGGCACAAGGGTTAAAACTGATAGTATCATTTTTTTTATTAAGAAGAGAACTTCCCTATGCAGGAAGACAGGAAGACAGATACAGGCTGCTCATAATCCCACCTCTCTATTTAAAGTTTATGACCCCAGAAAAGGTGCAAGTCTCTCAGCATGCAATTACTCCACACGTGGCTCTAAAGGCAGGTATGCCTTGCCACAGGTGTGTAATCTTATGGGTGGTAGGTCCAAATTTGGGCTACGCATTATTTGTTAAAGAAAGGGGTGCAGTGTCTTATTTAGAAAAATGCTAATCCATGTTATTTTCAAAGCGGCTTTTGAGCTTTATCATATTTATGATTAACCAGAATAAGGTTATCCTTTATAAAGTTATAGTTGTAACACCATCCAATCATATTGGCTCAGGCATTTGCATTTAAGTTGAAATTCAAACCCACAACCTTTGCACTGCTAACGCTGAGCTCTACAGTTGAGCTACAGGAATACTTACTTACCCTTCTTGCATGTTTGGGAGTGGGGGAGTGAGGGATTCGGGAGTGGGAGGCAAAAGTGTGAAAGTTCATAAATGGGAGGAGTGTGGACGACATGCTTAGGAGGAGCTTTGCTGTTTTTCGTGGCTAAATGACATTAATGGATAAAGTCCTCCCACTTTATCAGGTCTGGACCACACCTTTTTCGAATGTGGGACCTTTATCCTTCAGGGACTGTAAAGATCCCTTTGCTGACCACAGACCCTTGTCTGGAGAAAGCAGAAGAGGGACGTCCCAGTATTATCTGTGTGCATGCGTGTACCTCCAGGCCACAGAATTACATTCTTTCCTTCCGCAGTGTGTGTTTTTTCAGACCTGACAGGCAGGCTGAGACACTGCAGGAGAGAGAAAGAGCGAGCGAGACTGAAAAGAGAAACGGGAGAGAGATAGTTTAAGGACTTTAAGGAAAGGGGGATGGGTTAAGGGGCAAGATGTCTGTGGAAAATGAATCACAGAAAGGGGAAGAGATGAGAAACACATATGGACGAAAAACAAGCAAGAAAGAGAAAAGGAAAACGTTCACACATTTCTTACTTTCTGTTTTTGTGGAATGTGTGACTGGATTTCTATCCCCCAAAAGTTGTTCAAAACTCTTCAATTCTTTATTCGCTGTGCAGATTTAGTTTATTTTAAACTGCTGGCTTTCAAGTCAAGATCCTTTCCATTACAGTTATAAGCAGTCTGGGATCCACAGTCTAAACACTGAGATGGCGTTACAGGCAGCAAACTCTCTTTATCATTTCTTCCTTTAATGTCATGTTTTTTTAGACGAAAATGACTATGTTAAATACCATACTAAGTAACTGTCCTCCACAATAACAGTTGCTGCAGCTGCCGATGCTCTGATATTTTTGGCTTGCCACATATGTCATTAAATTTTTTTTCTTTTTCTTACCAGAGGTGTGTGCTAAAAATCTTTGTCTTTTCCAGCCACGTCATCTTCTGCTCCAAGTAAAAGTAGCATCCTGAAGGAAACAAGCTTTGAGGTTTTGCAAGTGATGATCCTAACCTTGGGATGATCAGTATAAAAACTGCTTAAACCAGCATTAGTTACTTTGCTGGCCTGAATGTCTTAAAGGGGCTTTGGCAGCCGGTCAACTGGTTTAAGTGGTTGTCTTGTTTTTTTATGAGCTTTCTGTGCTCATAAACAGTCAAGTTGGCAAACATTAACTTGAACAAACATTTGTATGTATCATACATAAAGACAGGTATACAATAAAATACATTAAGGAATAAAGTGAAAGCAGGAAATTCAATATTTCAGATATCATGGTTGGAAACCAGACCAGACCTTGAAGATCAATAAAGAGTTCATGTCGGACACATCTCTTATTGCTCCTCCTCTTTATCTTCTCTTTCTTTCTCTCCATGCTTTTCTCCTCCCCGTCCTCCTGACACATTTTACAGAAAGTCCTGAACTTGCATTATACTAAAGTTGAAAGCTTTAATTTCTCTGAAAAATGTATTCTTGAACTTATTTATTCTTCTATACTATGCAGTACAACATTGCACACTAGACTTTGACAACTGTGTCTACATGCATTGGCGCTATATCGTTGCTCTGTACAAGACTACTATGATTATAAATATTTAGGAGCAGTCGTAGGGCCCGTCAGCATAATTGTAGGCTCCAAACACCCCCGTTTCTTTCTCCAGCCCAAACTTATACTCACTTACACGCACGCTTTGATCACACATAAAGATCAGATGCAAGAAAACACAGCATCCATGTTGTGAACTCGCGAAGCAGCCATCTGGGTCTAAGGCCAACGTATGAGCCTGTTTATCTTACTGCCCTTGAGACCGACAGAGGAAAGCGGTTTAATTCAAGCTCAGTGTGGCTTATCCTGCCTGGTAGGGCCAAGCAAAATGTTCAACACAACCTGCTCACAGCTTCTCCGAAGTAGAACCGCAGACGTTTACTTAACCTGTGTGTGGTTCGGTACCTGTGCATTTATTAGACTGTGAGAAACAATAACTAGCTGAAACTAGTTACTAACAGCTGAATTTCTCCAGCATGCATCAGGCAGGGCTGTCGACTGTTAATCACCCTGAAAAGCCCATCAGCACCGTTCAGTATATAAGGAAGCTTATGTGATGTTTAACAGGACTGATGGCACTTTAAAGAAGCGTATTAAAGAGGTTTAGGAGACTGTCATCACAATTTGTCTTCTGCCTAAAATACAAGTGTATACACAGTTTTAAGAACTTGATTTATGCATTAGACAAGATATACCTACAATGGGCTCATGCTTGATTTTGTCTATACATTTCTCTAAACAAGACAAAATTGAGATCTTTACAGTAAATTTATTTTATATATTTCATAATGTCTATGCAATAGACTATACATTTCAACAATTCGATACTGTAAAAAAACGCTAAAGATAATTTGAATAAAATAAATTCTATTGGTAACATGTTACTTGAGGGGGTGTTTATAAGACTGACATTACACCTTCATAATCATGACGTGTCATGAACATGAAGGAGATATTATGCACTATTATGACAACTGTTACTAAGTGTCATTTGTTCAATTGTGTCATTTTTCATGCAAAGATGACATTGTTTGAAATGTCTTTGTTATGACAACTTGACATAAACCAATACATCATAACTTGTCATAAATAGGGCATAGCAGAATAATTATCAAACTAAAGATACTGCTTAGTTTTATAGGTTAACATTACATTAATTTGTCATTTAAATGTCAATAAGTCTTAATACTATGTCAAATAATTTTAAATACCTTAACAAAATGCAACAGACACGTCAAAAGATTATACTTAACCTTATGTATGTGCACTATATATATATATATATATATATATATATAATGTTTTTGCAGCTATATGGACTAAACACTGAATGGCTTAACCCATTATTGTTTCATTTAATTTTAGATGAATCGGTCTCCAAATGCAATAAAATATAATATTATCAATTTAAATTATTACAATTATTGGATGATTGATTTTATTTCTTAAACGCATAGAGGAAACTTAAAAAAAACCATTATGAACTGAAGAATATTCATGATGTTGTTATAAAACTATTTGACAGAGTATTAACACACAATGATATTTTAATGACAAATTATATTTGTAACCACTGTAGTTGAGGTCAAGAAAAATATTCATGACGCTGTTATAAAACTATATGACAGAGTATTGACACTTAATTACATTTTAATGACAAATTCAATTTGTATCACTGGTAAAAACTGGTCAGTTATGTTGTCTTGGTAATGTCAAGTTGTCATGACAAGTTATGATATATTGGTTAATATCAAGTTATCATAACAAAGATATTTTCAAAATTACATAATTGATAAAATCACAGTTGTCATAAATGTGCATAAAATCTCCCTCATGTTCATAGCAAGTGTCATGTCATGATTATGAAGGTTTCATGTCAGTCTTATGAACACCCCTTTAAGTAAAGTGTTACTGTAGGTTTTAAGGAAACGTACCTTTTGCAACTGGTCTGTAAAAAAATATACTGAGCTGTAAACAGCAACTCTTCAGTAAAATGAAATAATTAAAATTTTAGATTCATATATTTGGATTAATGTCTGGAGATAAATGTTAAGGCTGCAACAAACAAATACTTTTACAGATTTGCAAGTCATTTTAACTTACTATTATTTGTCTTGACTAGAGATGAGTTGAAAGAAGTCAACTTCATTTTATAAGTTGTAGCAATTAATCTCTTGTCAAGATAAAAAATAGTAAGTTAAAATGGCTTGTAAATCTGGGTTGATTCAACAAAAAATGTATAGCAGCAAATAATTTTTACGGTGTATGAATAGCAGTAATAAAAGTCAATAATAAATAAAAACTAAACATACAAACAAATACTAGGAATTTCATAAAAATATATTGAAATATTATAATAAATGTATAATAAATTGTTTCAACTTAAAAAGTAAGTGTTATTTCTTTCTGTCTTCTTTTTTATGCCATTTCAGCATCTATGGCTATATTTACTGGTTATTTCACACAATTCAATCCATACACAGGTTGGGGGAGAGGCAATTTGGCATCTCTAATTACCTAACCTGCATGTTTTTGACCTGTGGGAAGAAAACGGAGTAAACCCAAGATGACACAGGGAGAACAACATGCAAACTCTTGCTGTGAGGCAACAAAAATTTTGAGTTCAACTTAAAAATATTAGTTGACTCAACATACTCAACTTAAAAATTTTAAAGGCAGCTTGAACACTTACTTTTTAAAGTTGAAACAAAATCTTTTTTACAGTATTGAATTTTCTTGTGAAAAGGACTGAATCGGCTCCAGGACCTATAACAATATAATCTCACTAAATGTTTAGGCAAACCATGACTGCTTAAATAATATTCAACCCTGTCTGTGAAATCCAGGCTAAAGTCTTAATATTATGATATTACGAGCATCTAAATTTGATTTCAATCATTGATTTCAATCTTTGACATGACCTTGCTCAGTCAAAATAAAAATATTTCCACAGGATGATTTTATGTAGAAAACAGTAAACCATTAAAAATGTCTTTAGCAGCATTTTCACAGACTGAGTCATGTGTGTCTATTGAAGTCTCAGCAGGACTGACAGGTGTTACCCATAAAGAAACCCCTACTCGGGACCCTAATTTAACCACAGTCAACACTTGTCTAAGAGGTGAGTTTATATGGCCACCTAAAAAGGCTTCTTCCCTTTAACATTGTTGCTTTATGCTTACAATGGATATTGACAGACAAGTCGTTGAATATTAATATGTTTATTTAAATATTTGGGGCTCTCACTTTGGTTTCATCATGGGTATTAGTATTGTATTCACTGTGATAAGAACTGTGTAAAGACGTCTCTGTAATTTTACTATCACTAATTGTCTGTGGCTTGTAACTGTGATGAATTGCATTTGTAAGAGATGAAATATGGCTGACAGTTTATCTGGTAAAGCTTTAATATTAATGAATTGCAATATACATCAATGAATACACTGATACACCATACCGATGGGAGCATTTCCCCATTCTATCAGTCTAAATATTTATATTACCATCAAAACAGCAGACTTACAAGTCAAAAGTGTGGATTAACTAGTGTGAAAAGGTGCGAGTGTAATTTGAGTGTGTGCAGACTGCAGCTGTACCGGTCCCAGCCTGCCCTGCATGTGTCTTTAACACTCCAGACGCCCCTCTCTCTCCACACACACACATAAACAAGCATAGCTCATGACCCGAGGGTTCCCATTCCTGACTCCTACTAACCTTTACTCTCTCTCAGTCCCATACACCTCCCAGGAAATAAAAGACTTACTTTCACACAGATGCCTGTTTGCATCCGTATCCTCAATAAATCATAAACATATGTCTAAAGAGAATCGAAACTTAGAGTTAGACACTTTATATCTTGAGGAATAAAGCTACTGGATAATGCTTGATGTCAAGATAGCTGTCTGTCTATTTGCTCTTTTTAAACCTTCAAATGTATCCTGTAGCAATAAAGTGGTAGCTTTTAAAAATAATTTACATTTCGAGGCAACATTTAATGTTTGTCTTGATTAACATTGTATTGTTATATTGTTTGAATACAGTATAAAAATACTAAAATTCTCTTTGTCAGCTAATAAATATAGCTGTCTAGCTATACAGTTTTCTAAACTCTATTAATCAGTATTTCTGTGAAACTAAGTGAAATGAGAGTGAGTCTATTGAATATTGTTTGTCTTCTAACTCTCCAAACTGGGAATTATTACTATTAAGGGCCTTATCTTGCACCCAGCGCAATTGACTTTGTCAGTGACGCATGTATCATTCGTATTTTGCACCGGCACACAGCGGGTTTTTCCCTCCACAGACGCACGTCGGCAAACTAATGAATGAACTTGCGCTCCCTGGGCGGTTCAGCGCAAAAAAAGAGGCGTGTTCCGGCGGAAACCATCCCTGATGCTATTTTGCAGTTTTAAAAAACAATTGCGCCACTGACCAGAAAAAACTAGTTTAAAGTCAGTGGCGCGTTGCGCGTTGTTCATTATTCTATTTTAAGGGTGCATGCTTGACCATAATGTATAGCGTGCACAACGCGCACACTTTGCTTATCTAATCTACACAGATGCAACAGTTATTTTTGCAAATCATAAATTGTTACAATAAAAAATATTAATACACGAGATAAGAGAAATCATAGTGGTGAGCATTGTGGTGATAGTTTTTATTTATTTTGTGTGGCTGCGTAAAAAAATTCTCATTCAAATAACGATTAAAATATTTTCATATGTTTGTTGTGTGGCTGTATTACGTTTATTTTATGTAAATAATAATTAAAATGTTTTCATAAGAAACCTTAATGTATATGAACTTGATTTGTAAGAGTACTTTGGGGTTGGACCTTGCTTGCGTTTTTGGGTCCGATTTCAAAGCCCCCAAACCCTTTCAGCGGTGAGGGTGGACGCAGCGATGTCCTCTGCTAGCGTCAGGTCCTGTGTAGAGGCAGATCCACCTCCCGTTACACGGTGTGCCCGATTTATGCTGGCAAGCTTGGGATTCCCCCGTCTCCTGACATCATTGTAGCGCTTGGCGCAATGATGGGGATGCCAGCTGATGAGACAATTGTGGCTATTTCCTCTCACGCCTGTTTAACCTACGCTGATTTGGGCGGGTTTCTCCTATCCCCATACAAAACAACTTCTCTGTCTTTGACTGCTCTTACAAGAACGTCGGTCTCCTCGGCTGTAAACCGCTCCTGGCGTGCGCCTGGTAAATCCGTCATAATAATAGCAACCCGCCATGGAACTTGCGCCCTTGCATTTAAAGGGAATGTTGGATAGCGTTCTGATTGGTTTATTTGACGATACGCCCAAACCACACCTATGAATAATGAACCTACTTCAGACCAACCCCTTATTGATTTGCGCCCGGCGCAAGAGTTATTTCTCACGCCGGGAAAATAGCAACAGCGCCCAAGATCCGTCCACAAACTCACTTGCGCTTTGCGCTTCGCATTTGCGTTTCAGATCGTTAAAATAGGGCCCTAAGTGTTCAAATGCTATTTACAGGTGCATATGTGAAAGGGCAGAGAGTTAAAATAGGAAAATGCTAACCCTCCTCTATAGTATATAGGCCTACCAAATAGAGCCCGACCGATATATCGGCAGGCCGATATTAGGCATTTTCCACACTATGAATATTAAAAAAAAAAACGGATGAAACAGCCTTCATTAGATTTTCTCACTGTTGGTGTTTTTGACAGAGTGCTCTGAACCAGTAGCTGCTGGTGGGGTCCAGATTTAGGCGTCTAGCCACTGCCTGAGTACAGTGATCAGCAATTTATATTTTGCTGTTGTTGTTATTTATCAGAACTTAACATGAACCAAGTCTTTAAAATCTGGTAACTTTGATTTGGTTGTTGTTGTTTTTGTTCAAAGTCCTTTACGTTTCATATCTTAAGTTTGTATTTTTATACATTTTATTTATCAGAACCTTAATATACACTAGTCAACATTTGAAGTGGATCAAAACCTTTCCTAAAAGTTGTCTTAAAACCAATACCCAGTACCCGTTCTTGTCTTAGGACAACTTTGATTAATGTTTTTGATCCACTTCAAATGTTGACTACTATATTTTGATTTTCCTCTGTTCTGTTGTGAGAAGTTTCTTTTTAAAATGCATTATCACATTATTTTAATTAAAACTCTAAATATCTACAAATAACTAATGTTAGGGAAAACTGTTAATGTTTTGCTGTGCGTTTCTAAAAAATATATATATATATCGGCCGATATATCGGAATATCGTAAAACCAACAAACATTTGTATCAGTATCGGCCTTCAAAATCCTTTATCGGTCGGGCTCTACTACCAAATCAGCTGGTTTAAAACGCAGAAGTGAAACTTGGGGACACACCCATGAACTCATGAAAATTGAGGAGCTTTTCAGTTAGCAGTAGAGATTGAGAGAGAGAGAGAGAGAAAGAGAGAGAGAGAGGGGGCAAGCCCATGCTCATCCATTCTGAAATCTTATACTGATGGAAGAGACTGAGAAATATATTACTATTTAATTAAAGAGGCTATTTATCATTGTATTTAGCATCCTTTTGTTGTTCTTATAGCAGATGCAGAAAAATAAGTGAAGAAAATCTAAAGGGTACTGCGATATATATGATTTTGCTGGAAAACAGAATCTGTCTTGTGTCTTTTTCCTCATTTAAATTGTTTTTTTTTTGTGTGTGTGTTAAAATGGAAAGTATTTATATCCTGGCAAATGCACTACAGATTAAACCGAAAAGATTTCAGTATTGTATAACGGAGGTAAAAATAGTAAAACCTGAATAATGTAAATTAAAAGACTAGATATTTTAAACGTATTTTATTCATTTGGTGGAGCATTTGCATTAGCAAAGGTCATGAGTTTGATTCCCAGGGACAACATTTACTAATATTAAATGCACTTTGAGTTGGTTTGGATAAGCATTTCCAAAATGCAAAAATCTTTTGTAAAACCAAGCTTCACTGTAAAAATTGCTTTAATGCTGCATCCAAGTTTAATCAAATTCGTTATGCAACTCCTCTACACCTACTATTTTAAGCTTTTGACTATGAGTGATGAGTTGACAACTTATAAAACAAGTTATGATTATTTAACTTAATTTATGAAGTTAAAAAAAACATATTGATATGACCATTTTTTAACAGTGTTGTTGATAGTTTAATGCCCTTATTAAAACGATTCTTGAAAGGCATCACCAGTGAACAATAATTTTCATTTAGATGAAGATCTAAATCAGTGTTGCTTGTTTCATTTACATGGTTTGTCTGTTTTTCTTTGTTTTGTAAGACCAAACGACAGAGGGTGGGAGAACTGAGAGGAGATTTTCACCAGATGCAGCCTTTTCATGCTGGAGAAAGGCCAGTTTAAATGCACTCATGCTTTAGCTATTTTGTGGGCAGCCTAGTTGTTGGAGGCGGGACCTAAAGTTACAGAGTTAAAAAAATAATCTTCCATCCTTCTGTTTCGTTAGTCTCTGGACTTTTCCTTTAATGTGCAAAGATGTTTCAGCTGGCTACATCTCTCCAGATGTGTTGCATACTGTATGATAAAGCTGATATAGAGTCTTCAACAAGCACAGAAATGCTAAAATCCTTATTTTATAATAAGTTTTTAGCAGAGGCAGCCTCTGAATTTATTTAAGAGAGTTGAGAGTTGTTAAGCGCGAGGAGTCGCCTTTTACAATAACATTGACCGTGATTTTCCACTGCGAGAGCTCTTGGAGACTAAGGGGGAGGGATGAGACAAAGGAAGCTGGAAAAAAATTAATTTGTCTGCAGTTCTCTGAACTGGAATTTCTGGCATCATCATCATCATCCAGACTTCTGAATGTAACCGAACGGATGGGCAACAGAGAACCAGAACTCCATCCTGAAAACTTGGTTTATTGTAGGGGCCGTGTGCTTGTTCTGGTGGCCATTTTTTTTTGTATATTCATCACTTGTTTTAATGGTAACCACTCCAAAAAAAGAAAAGATAAATGATTACAAAGCTGTCTGAGTGCGCTTTTAGTCATCTGATCTTCAGACAATCTTTGTTGATTAATGACATCACAAATTTCTTGATGATGTCATTTAACCAGGCCATTCAGACCTCCCACACGATTTTTAGTACAGGCATGCGGTCTAAAAAAACAGAGCTGTGCCTCTTTAAATCCTGTGTGCCCTCCATTTATGTCTTCCAGGTGTCTGTATGGCTTTTGTGGCCCTTTGTGATGACTTTACTTTTTATTTACTTGCAGGGTAACAGTTTTAAATATACTAAGATATCTCAAAACTCTTTGGACTGCTATTTCCAAAAAATGATCATGACTTATAAAAGCAGACGGATATCAATCTAAATCTTGCGCAATAAACATGAGAGACAAACAGAAGTTTGAGGAGTCTCATATGTCGCCTATAAACTCATGTAAAATATTTCAGTCTTTGAGAATGGCCAATATTGTCCAATATATGTACTAAGCAGCTTTGTCCACAGACTGACACCATGGAAAATGTGACAGTGCAGATATTCAGCATGTGGAAAACTCACATTACAGGCAGGGGGCTGATGAACACCACCCAAAAATTTGAAAGATGAAAAAACAACTCGGATGTTAACAAAACAAACAAAAAGATCATTTCAGCTTTTAATCGATGAGTTAAAATTACACTGTTAAACATTTTTGTAGAAATTACAGTATGGCAGCTGTCTGCCAGTAACTTACTGTAGATTTAAATTATGTTATTACTGTAGATTTTAAGTTATTTACTGGCAACTGTTTGTTCACAGTTTATTGAATATTAAACATTAACAAGTCTTTGTCTTTACAGAAGTAATCTATAAAGTAACAGCCTCATGCAAAGCATTCTTGGAACAAAATCTGAAGTAAAAAATGAAAAAAGTTGACATGGATTTCTGGTTCCCAGAATGCTTTGCATGAGGCTTATTTTATAGTTTTATTATGTAAAGACAAAGACTTGTATATGTTTAATGTTCATTTAACTTCAAACAAACTGTTGACAGTAAATAACATACATTTAAATCTACAGTAAGTTACTGGCAAACAGCTGCATAACTACAGCAATTTTTTTACAGTGTAATTCACTCATCAGAGGCCTGATATTCTTTAGAAATGTCTGAGGTTTCTTCATCTCCTCGATAACATCAATGTAAATCATGTTCTAGTGAACTTTAGGGGATTTATAGCTATGTTATTGTTTAACAGAAACTAACATTTCAATTTTTTCTCTTGTTTTACTGTCCTCATTTATTTAGCATTGCTATAAAGACGCTTTAAAGCACCTTTATTTTTAAGAGTGTTGTCGAAGAGGCCTTACAATTGTTATTTTTTACTCATATCTGTGTTCAAAATCTTTTAAAGATGGCTCTAATTTTATTTCATGCATTCTGACTTGTAAACACAGTTAAAGGTACAATTTGTAAGATATTTGCAGAAAAATCTCCAAAAACCACTAGTCCAGTGTTATATATATTTTTTCCAGCTGATTACTAACAATATCTATAACGTTTGTAACTACTTGTAAATTATAAGAAAATTGCCATTCTAAACAGTGACACGGGGCAGTGTAGTCACCTGTCAATGACGTTAATATCCACGTTACCTTTTGTTACCGCCTTAACTGACGTAAAAACCACCTGACAACAGTGGACAAAATGTGGAAGTAATAGCGTCTGTCGGGCTACTCGCTTGTTTATGGTAAGTTTGTTATCTGAACACTTATTTATGTGCTGTGTTAACACACCATCGTATTGGACTAATATTGTAACAATTGCATTTTGGACATTACATGAAACCTTACATAATGAAATAAAACGATGTCATCTAATGCAACATTTATAAAACTTGATTACTTTACCTCATGTGTTAACATGATTTCTCTTTTCCGTCTGATTGATGGCCATCAGCGGTTAAAAGTCAACAAATCCTATCGTTCCACACTGCTTCAAAGTGTCATTAATCTACTTCATTGTTTTGATTGTGCACCCTCGAGCAGCGCGGATTATACAAATTGCATCTTTAAAGAGTTGGATTCTTATACATAAACATAGCAAAGTTTCAGAGAACTATTTGGATATATGACTGTGTCAAATGCACTTTGTTGGGATGTTTTGCCTACTGAATCTGTTAGTACGTAACAGAATTGCTAAAGTACAGTGGAAGTCCTTATATGGGCATTTCACCTGGAATAGTGCACGAACACAACAACCAAGAGCTGACATGAAGTCAACGTCACCAAAGAAGTGTGTTGTTGTTTGTGAGGTGAAATTTAGGGTTGTTCAGCAACCAGGTCATGAGTTGCAGGCAGTAAGTAAAACTGCACTAAATGTCTGTGTTTTGATGGCAATGCAGCGCATAAGTGCATATAATGTAAACGACACAAACATTTAGTGAATCATAAAATATCCAGATATAGTGGGATAATTTTTTCTGTGTGTTGGGTGCTTGGAGTTCAACTTTTTTTTGGAAAGTAGCGGTAAAACTGATCTGTCCCTTATGAATCTGATAAAACTTAAGACTCTCTGGAGATATAAAGGATGCAGTACTAATCTATAGAGGTTCTCAAGATTAACTCTGTGTGTTATGTGATTAGTCCATTTTCTAAAACAAAAAAAATCCAGATAATTTACTCACCACCATGTCATCCAAAATGTTGATGTCTTTCTTTGTTCAGTCGATAAGAAAATATATTTTTTGAGGAAAACATTCCATGATTTTTCTCATTTTAATGGACTTTAATGGACACCAACACTTAACTCAACACTTAACAGTTTTTTTCAACGGAGTTTCAAAGGAATCTTAACGATTTTAAATGAGGCATGAGTGTCTTTTCTAGTGAAACGATTGTCATTTTTGACAAGAAAAATAAAAAATATGCACTTTTAAACCACAACTTCTCGTCTTCCTCCGGTCCTGTGACGCACTAGCGCGACCTCACGTAATTGCGTAGTGACGTAGAAAGGTCACGTGTTACATATATGAAACGCACATTTGCGGACTATTTTAAACAATAAACTGACACAAAGACATTAATTAGTATCATTCAACATACAACTACGTCGGAACGGTCCTCTTTCTCCACATTTGTAAACACTGGGGCGTTGTTTCGCATACATCATCCGTGACCTCTTGACGTGATGACGTATTGTGTGAGGTCGCCCTGGCGCATCGCAGGAACAGAGATAGATGAGAAGTTGTGGTTTAAAAGTGCATATTTTTTATTTTCTTGTCAAAAATGACAATCGTTTCGCTAGATAAGACCCTTATGCCTCGTTTGGGATCGTTTAGAGTCCTTGGAAACTAAGTAGAAAAAACTGTTAAGTGTTGAGTTAAGTGTGAAGTGTTGGGGTCCATTAAAGTCCATTTAAAATAAGAAAAATCCTGGAATGTTTTCCTCAAAAAACATAATTTCTTCTCGACTGAACAAAGAAAGACATCAACATTTTGAGTGGCTTGGTGGTGAGTAAATTATCTAGATTCAATCCTTTAAGTTAAGCAACTGAGGCTTGTGTTGTTAACACATAATAAAAAATAACATAGAAGAACTAGAAGTAAAATACATTCAAGGCTAAAGGATCCCTAAATACTCTTTCACCCCTCACTTAAATGGGTGTTGAATCTTGCCTGAAGACCTGTGATAATTTTAACAGTTTAACAGTTAAAAGTTGTTAGCAAGTGCCTTGTGTTTTTCTCTTATTTTATTTTCTAAACTACTACTTTTTTAAATACAGTTATTTTTTAGGAGCTTGACAGCACCTGGTCATCATTCTAAATTTATATTCTTAAGTGGAACAACCTTACAATTAAGAACAACAGGGTAAAAAATAACAGACATATGTATATTTATTCTTTATACAATTATTCTTTCTCTTGAAATAAGCACAGAATCATTTTGCTTTAGGTTGCTTTGTTGTTTTCTACACTTTTATAACTCTCTTCATATTAAAGCATCTGCTAAATCTCAATGTAAATATTTAATTACATGAAAACTGAAAAAAAAATGCTTGTAATACTGTTTCGCTTCCACAACTTTGTTTTACAAAAGTAAATAAAGGTAAATGAGGACATGTGCAAGTGGTCTCATTTTTCATACTGTATTGGTCCTCCTACCCCATAAATCTCAGTCTCTCCTGCTGTTTACATCAGTATGTCTGGGGGTTTGGGGTGTGGTACAGAGACAGAACCGAGGACTTCTGGGCTCTAAAGGGCTGATGCCCTGGTCAGTTTTAAACGGATAACACTTTTGGATTTATTCATGGATCAGATTGACCTAAAAATGTGAAAGACTTGAGATTTGTCCTGCCTGACTTTTTAAAACATTTGAGACAATGGAATTTATTTTGGAGGAATGTCTAGGCGGACACATTTTCCATAATGAAAAATCTTGCCCATCCTCCTGCTTCAAAATGAACCAATATAAACCTTTTAGAGGCCAAGAGTTTTACTTATTTTTTATAGGGTTGGGGTAGGTTTCAGATTTCCGAATCAAATTTGCAAATAACACATCATATCATTAAAGGTGGAGCCCTAATAAACAGATCCCTCCCCATCACCCATAACAGACATCTGTGAGACAGCCAATCAGCTGAAAGCACTGTAAGTCACTGTGTTCTTGCATTGACATTTGTGTTTTCTTTGTTTCCCACACTGTTGGAGACCACAGTACCAGAGAGCTGCAATTGTGTGTGTTTACAGAGTGGTATATTGGTGCATGGTGAAGTTGGCAGGAAAGCTAGCAATAGCAACATCCTGCGCTTTTTGACATTTTAGCACTTTCGCCTTCTCTCTCTAAAACTGTTTGAAATCTACGGAAAATCTTTCCGCTTGCAGTTTTGTCTTGCTTTAGAAGACCAGGAGTGAGTTTCCCAGATGTGTAATGATATACTGCACCACATTTGCCCTTTCTAGGAGAAGGGAGGTGGGAGAGAGAGAGAGAGAGAGAGAGAGAGAGAGAGAGAGAGAGACCAGACAGCTGGACCCACTTAAACTATTCCTCATGTGTGCTGTTATATGGAAAAGATTTCACCGTTTGCCTCCTTTTGGCTTAACCATTTAATGACCTTTTTATTTGCAAGGCTAAACTTTGCTTGAACTGGCCAAATTCTCTAACTTTAAACCTAACATTTAAGATTTTAAAGTAGGGCCTTGCTTTGAAGATTAGCAATTTATTTTTTATTTATTTATGGGAAACAAGTAAAAAGTTAAGGTGAATCAGATTTGAAAATCTTTATGAAATGTAATGTACTGTCAGACCACTGTGGTGGTACCCTTTTAAAAAGACCTAATCACACCCTGATCAGGGTTTATTTCTGTAATAACAAATGGCTGCCTCTATACTTATAACACAACTAATTTACAAATGCACTAATGTATACATATCTGTACTTAAATAGGACCTTTTAAAAGGTTTTGCTCCAGTGACAGCTAGGGACATTTTTTCTGGCAGTGTTTACAAATGCTTTAAAATTTCTTAAAACTGCAAATTAATGTCAACAAAAATCTAAATGGACAGTGCTGCAATGCAATATTAACAATTTGGTTTGTCTAGACTATAAATCTGTAATTATACAGTAATATTTATATTATTAGTGTTATAAGTATAATGTAGTTGTTATTGCAGAAATAAACCCTGATCAGGGTGTGATCAGGACTCGATGCAAATCAAACGGGGTTTATTTCACGATAACAACCGGCTGCCTGTACATTATCATGGTTATTACAAAGCTATTTACTTCATAAGTAAGGTAAGGAACATTAAATATTGATTTGAAATATTTTATTTTGCTCATTTTTGCAGATTTTCTAAAAAAATGGTTATTTTAAAGGGATTTATCATGAAAATCTTACTTATGGTATAATTGGGTCCCCGGTGCTTCTATCAACCTAGAAAATGTGAAAAAGATCAAACCGGTAACTTAGTTTTGGTAAAGCATTCACTGCAAGCATTTGAAAGAATAAGTTATTGAAATTTGGCTCCCCTTGTGATGTCAGAAAGACATAATAATCTAACTGCACGGCACTGCATTTACTGCAGAGATCATCTCATTTGCATTTTAAAGGACACACCCAAAAACGGCACCTTTTTGCTCACACAAAGTGGCAATTTGAACATGCTTTTATAAATTATCAGGTATTTTGAGCTAAAACTTCACATACGTACTCTGGGCACACCAAAGATGTATTTGACATCTTAAAAAAGTTTTGGAAAATGTCTCCTTTAAGATAAGACAAATGTCACAAACACGCTATTTGGTTTAATCGTAAATATAATGTGTGTGTGTACTTATATTTAGTTTTTGTTTAATATTTTATTGTGTGTTATTAGTTTTGAGCGGTTATTATCTTGAAATAGCAAACTTGCAAATGTCCCAACTGGCCAATGAGAATCAAGCATTTCAACAAGTCGTGTAATCATTTGTCATGTCACCTTTTTTATGAACAAAATTAAAAATGTTATTAAGAAGATTATTGCTTTATCCAAAGATATGTGTTGACCAGAGATAATGAGAGTTAACAGAACTGTCTTCCTCCGCCTTTTTTCAAATTAGAAAACATACCCAACCTAAAAAGACATCTATTCCTTCATTTCAGTCCACTATATGGTCAATATGGCCCTTATGCCGGACAACTCCTTACTGTTTAAAGTATTTTATATACTGTAAGCTATATTCTCAAACCACTGTAGACCCATCCACTAATTTAACTGGCTGTGCGCTCTTGTGACATTGTGCTTGTATATTTATATACCTCTTATTATGCCTTTGCTGACCAGACTTTGAGTCATGTGGACAGAGAATAAAACTAAGTATGTGTTAGGCAGAAGTAAGGGAGCCTCCCCACTTTGATTTTCTTCTCTCTCTTTAGAGAAAATCTCAGCTCATAGATTGAGAATGAATTTAGATGTAGATGATAACAGTGGGATGTTTATCAATATTGATATGATGATCCATTACCAACCACTTAATCGTTTGTTTTAAAACATGAGCTGTTTACAAAACAGCTATGTTGCAAATTGTTGTTTAATGCTGATTGAAAGGCCTTTTTAAAGAAGCAAAACTACTAGTGTTAGTAGTGCATATGTGTCATTTTTGCAGCAGATTTTTCTCTTTTTCATATGGACAGGGCAGGCCATCACGAAAGAGTCCAAAGTAAGGAAAAAAAATCATCAAATCTGGAGTGTAGCCTGTAATTTCTTTTTTCTTTCTCTCTGTGCAAGTGTGTCCTCTTCCCAGCGAAATGATGGGAGTGTGTGCTCCTCCTCTTTAATGACTGACTCTCTTCCAGTGCTTTCTGATTATGATAAGCCTGATAATTCACATCCCATCCCCACAGTTTCCTGATGATCACCCACACTGTCTGCATGTCCCACAATGTCAGGAAAAAAATGGTCTCAAGCTGTCACTGGGGCAGTACCCTTTAAAAAGCTCCTAAAAGGGGCGGCCAGCGACTTCTTTTTCGAGGGCGCTCGATGCGAAGTTCGTCACAACATGTATGTAGCCCGTCGTGTGTGTGGTTCCTTTTTTCAAAATATGTGTTTTTCGCATCGAGAGATCCTGTGTGCATCACATGTCTTGTCAAAATAAGTGCCTGTGCTGTAGATGCGTCTAAAGGGTTTATGATAAAAGAGACGCTATCATATGCGATACTCGCATAATCTCATGCATAATCAGAGTTTACTGTTAAGGGAGTGTCATGCGTGTATTTTGTGAACGTAAGTGTCTCTTTTATCATAAACGGTTTTGACGTTGATTTGACACACATTTTGAAAACGCAAGCAACACACATGACACTTATTTTGAATTAGCGCCCCTCGAATGAGCAGTCATGAGACACCACTGGGTCCTAATACAGTATGTACCATTAAAGTAGATATTGGAACCAAATACTAATACAAAGAGGCACTAATATGCACTGTTTGATACAAGTATTCAATTCAATTTTATTTATATAGCGCTTTTCACAATTGTTTAATTTTTTCAGAGCAGCTTTACATTTATAGATGCAAAGTACGGCAAAGTACAGTGGCAAGATTAACCGTGCTAGTGAGCGTAGTAATAATGTAACATATTATTATGTAACAAGTTAAGCCAATGTCAGCAGACTCCCCACGGGTTGAAAAAACCCCTAGGAGAAAAACCACCGGGAAAAAAGTCCTAGGACGAAAAAAACCCTTGGGAGAGAGACAGACATAGTTGATTCTATAGAGGATATATTATATAATAGGTACAATATTAAATATGCAACTCTGAGGTACTAATAAATCCTCAACTGTGGGTAACATACTTATGCCGCAATAGTTAGCCTGTCTGGAACCAAGCTGATTTAAACCACATTACTGTGTGACACTTGCATTACATGTGAATGGCCCCTACGCTAATAGGATTTAGTTTCTCTCTCAAACAGACCCAGTTCCGGTAAATGTAGGGGTGCACCGAAATTTCGGTCGCCGAAAATTTCGGCCGAAAATGGCATTATCGGTTTCGGGCCGAAATAAAAAATCCAGACGAAAATGTAAACCGAAAATGAATGTCAACCGCGCCCCTCCCATCTTTGCGCTAGCGCTTGGGTTTCACTCACGGTGATCAGTCGTCTCCCACCCCTCCCCTTCGTGCTCAAGCAGGTTTCACTCACGGTCGAGCTGTTTGCACGCGTCTGCAAAGATTAAGCATGTCTTGAAACTTTAGAGAGAGTCGCGCTAATGTGTCTCATACTGTAATCCATTAACATACATTTGGCGAATAAAGCAATGAAACACAACGTAACGTTTTTATGTGGAGCGACTGTTGCGCTGTTTAGGATTCACCCTCGGTCTCTGTATGTGCATGCGTTTAAGTGCCCTCGGTAGTGCACATACGAGAGAAACGCGTTTAAAAAAAAACAAGCAAACATAAAATCTCGCTGTTATTGACAGGGCACATATAAACAAAATTCTCTCCACAGTATTCTTTTTCTAATAAAAACATTTGTTTATGTCTTAAGTGTATGCATAGATTACAGTCAGATTAACCTACTTAAGTCTGTGTCATTAATGTTAATCAAACAACCCATGACAAAGAGACAAATAGCTCTAAAAAAATAATTATATATTTAATTGATTGTGTTATGATTCATTTAATTTGATTTCTGTACCTTATGCTAATTTCAGACCTTATTAATGTACAACTTTGTTCTCTTTTATAAATGTTTGCAATTTCTTTATTGTTTATTAGATTTTTCCCACCTGCTTTTTGCTGATCCGAAAAATAATCTGATCTGTGCCTCAAAAACTGTAATGTGATCCGAACTGTGAGTTTTTTTATCCGTCACAAACCCCTAGTAAAGTTAGTACACAGTGATGGCCATAAATGCAGTTGTACTAATAATTGGCATAATAATTTATTTCGGTGTTTCGGTTTCAGTTTTTCGGCCTTGGTTTCCTTTTTTCGGTTTTCGGTTTCGGCCAAGAATTTTCATTTCGGTGCATCACTAGGTAAATGTGAAAGTCGGCACACCTCTGATCTACTGGCCGTCCTTCAACGTGATGCCCAGCTGACGCCTGACCAACGACCATGGGCAGAACCCGCTTAATCTCCGCTTAATCTCCATATCCCTTTACATGTATGTGTATATATATATATCTCCCAAGGGTTTTTCCCTCCTAGGACTTTTTTATTTCCCCGGCTAAAAAGTCCGGGGGGTTGTTCGGGGAGGCAGCCTTCTTGGGCTTAACTTAGCACCCTTTTCTATACGTTACATTAGTATTACGCTCGCTTATAATGTTGATTCATAGCCGCAGCAAATTTAGCTGTTTATGCTATTGTGTATTATGTTGTGCTATCTATCGATTTTCTGTGCTTTTCACTGCTTCTATTAATGTAAAGCTGCTTTGAAACAATTACCAATTGTGAAAAGTGCTATATAAATAAAATTGAATTGAATTGAATTAATATGAACTCTTTAGGTGTCCTTCCCAGGTAAAAAAGTAGTATACTTTAGTGTATTAGAAATATGATTAAAGTACATGAAGTATAAAACAAGTATGCTTCTACTTGTTGTGCTTTATTGAAAGAGTACTTAATATGTACTTTTTAAAAGTATACTTTTAGTGTATGCTAAAATGTACTTAAACACAACTATAATTTGTGCTGCAATGCCTTTTTAAGTGTATTTCCATTACAATGGCGATACAATATAATTGTACTTTAAAGTGTGCTTAATTGCTCATGAATCTCGATTTTCAGTAGTGTATTTAAGTGCACTTGAAGTTTAAAAAAAGTTCCATTTTAGTATACTATTTACACCCAACAGATGTTAAGTTGAAGTTAATACATAATTGAATACACTTAACTATACTTGGATTTGACAAGATACTAAGCACACTTTTTTAAAGTATATTTTAATAGAATTATTTTTCACCTGGGTTGTGACAACTAGGGATCATTTTTGATCAGTTTTCTGACAGTGCATGTTTAAGAAGGCACACGAAAAATTTGCCAAATTAATTTGAAGAGTTATAGCCCCGAAATTGAAGCAAAAAGTAATTCGGTAACTCAAATGGTTGGCAGCATAAAGGTCAAGGGTTTGATTCTTATGAAACAAAAACTAATCAAATGTATTTTAAATGCACTGTAAGTTGCTTCGGATAATAGCATCTGCCAAATGCATAAATGTAAATGTACCCAAAAATGTCATGCTGTCCTGTTATACACAGTATTTTGCATGACATTGGCAAATGTGGATGCAGGTCAAGTTTGGTCTACTGGTTTTTTTCCCACTGCCAACAGGACACATAGATGCCATGTGTCAAAAAAAAGAGGAAGACGAAAAGGACCATTGAAGACAGTCAAGCATGTAGCTCTGCTACTCTAAGCACCACCTACAGTCAGAAAGAGGACAGTTTGGTTAAATGTTTTGCCTGGGTGTGTCTCCTGCACCTCCAGGGTGACAGATCTATAGAAACTCAGGAGACGCGCTCATTAAGCCACATAAAAAAGGTGCAATCTTTTAAAGTAACATATCAGCAATCTTAACATTCCATCCACTATGGACAGCAAGCAAAATATATCACTTCTGTTATGGATTATGTTTACATTAATGCATTTGGCAAACACTTATCAGCAAATGCATACCCTGTCGAATTGTTAGCACCTTGCTTTACCAAGTTAAATGCTGTGTTATTTTCAACCCAGCATTGGGTCAAAAAGGGACGAGCCCATGCAGTCCATTGTTTGGTAAATATAAATATTTTCTGGGTTAATTTAACCCAACAGCTGGGGTCGTTCCTTTTTGAAAGCTTTATATGATCCTAAACTTTTTTTTGTGTCTATGCAATCGGATAAGATCTAACACATTTTGTTTTATATGTAACAAACCATAAAATTCTTGTTAAATCCTTTAGTCTTTTCTATGCATTTCCTCCTAAGTAAATACTTGACAGTTTGTATTGTTTACATTTGCTATTCGCACTTGTCTCTGAATGCATTAGATACATGCTGTGACAGCCACACTGGTATGATAGTCTTGCAGTGATCATGTTGCAGCTAGCTGGCAGGTGTACAGTGGATAAACGTTAACATTCGTGGTCCATGTACCTCCTCTTCTCTGCCTCTGGATGTAGAGAAATCTGAGACGCGGAAATCGGGTCGAGCGCGCGGCCAATCACGGCGTTCCTGAGCTAAGCACATCTGGAATCCAGCAACATGCAAAACTAGCAAACCATGTACAGTCTAGAAACCTCAGTGGAAAAACGGACGATTGCAAAATGGCTGACAATAAAAGCCTAAGTGCATTTAAAAAAAGAGATCTCTTCGACCCCAATAGAACAGGGCTAAAGCATTATTGCACTGTACTATGCATATGGCAAACATGCTATAACATAATGCAATGTATGTATGCATCTATGTAGACTTTAAAAAAAAGGTGTTGCAGAATGCCACAGGAGAACCTATTGTAGTTTTGACATTAATTGATGTGTTTGTTTCATGTATCCATGTCTTTCACCTAATGCAATGTGCTTATCCTTTGCTCTCTTTAAAAACTGTTTGACTAAACATGCAGTGTCTGGCCATCTTTAAAACACATTTGCTTTCTGAAGCCCCTCCCCTTTAATGCTCTCCCTAGTTTAACTACAAGTGAGTTGCCTGGATTCCAGCAATGACTAATATTTTTCTGGCACAGAGAAGTGAAGCCCAATGGAAAAGAATGATGGAGCCGCCATTTTAAGAAAGCTTGTTTTTTAGTTTCTAGTAAAGACCTAGTAAGCACACTGTATATACTGTACATAATAACTTTTTCCCACATTGGCCGCCTAATATGTTTCCCCACCCAGTAATATGAGACTGTAAACAATGGATTGTTGACATTGTTTTGTCAATCCATCAAGTTTCACCTGGGTGAATGCATGGAAAGACGTCTGAGCAAACTCAGTTTCTGTCAGTTTCAGACTTGACCATTTAGGATAATAATAGGTGTGTGAGTGTTTGTGTGTGTTAAGTCCTGCTGAGGAGTCTAAATAGGCTTTTAGTCTATGAACGTTCCCACTCTCTCTCATTAACTAATTAAACAGTGGGTGGGCCATAATAGACCTCTGCAGTTTATTAAGGTGAAGAGTGGAGGGAAACGAGTATTACGACTGGTTATTATTTTGTGACTTGTTGATGCCTGTGTTAGTTACACTCGATTTTTTGCTGGGTTATTTTTAAGCCAATGCTGGGTAAATATTGGACAGAATGCATTAATAAATACATTTATTCTGGGTTGTTTCAACTCATAGTTGGGTTTATTTATAACCCAACATCCAGTTCTGTCCAATATTTACCCAGCATTGGGTTAAGAATAACCCAGCAGAATTAAGGGCTTAGAGAGCTCTTTTTTTAACACTTTATTTTTATTTCTGTTTTATATGAGGCCACTATTTTTCTGACAACCGACAATGATTTACAAAATAGGAGAAAAAAATGAGAAAACAATACATAGAATGATACAAAAAAGAAAGTCGTGCCACGGACACGAGAATCTATTTATAGAAATGCACAAGAAAGACATTTGTGCTCAAGGCACACATTTTTTTTAATTTCGTGCTATAGATATGTATAAATGTATAAAATATTGCATGACTATAACACGACTTTCCGTGAGATCTTGTTGCATTTCTCTATGCTCTAAATTTTTTTTTCTTTTACAGCATCATTTTTAACCCGATTTAAAATCTATTTATGTCCTTTTAATTCTTTAATTTAAATTCTTATTTTTCTTTGGCTTTTATTGTTAAATTTAGTTATTACACTCTAAAAAAATGCTGGGTTATTTTCAACCCATCATTGGGTCAAAAATGGACGAACCCTAACCTGATGGGTTGTGATTTAACCTATTTTGGGCTGTTTCAACCCTAAATGCTGGGTTGTTTCAACTCTAAATGCTGGGTCAAATACAAACATTTTAACCCAACAGGTTGGGGTTTTCACCTTTTTGACACAAAGTGTACATTTAAAAATATGCTGGGTTATTTCCAATCCAGCAGTGGGTCAAAGTACAAACCCAGCTGTTGGGTCAAATTATCACAGAAAATGTTTATATTTGACCAAACAATGGGTTAAACAACCCAGCATAGGTTCAATTTTAACCCAGCAGGTCAGATTTGTCTCTTTTTTTAAATAATTCACCATTTCTTTAAAAATTCCTAATTTTTTACTGTTATTTTATGTATCCTTTCTATGTAAAGCACTTTGCATTATCTTAGTGAAATATTTTACATAAATAAACTTGCCTTGCTATATAAACACATTATTTTACTTTATTTAAATTGGCTCTATCTTACCTTTCCTTTGTAAACACAATTTGCACAATTTTTTATGCAACCCAGCTGCAAATGCTTTGGCAATATACAAATGTACAGTTTTTCTCATGCCATTAAACCAGAGAGAGAGAGAGAGAGACATGTTTTCATCTATTTATATAAAACAGAAATCACATTTACTATCTTGCAATTCTTAAAAGTTGCACTTGCAGTTTATTGACAACATCTTTATCATAAACTGCATTGCAAGATTTTGTTAAGACTGCAGCCAGCAGACTTTAGCAAGTATTGCTGCAGTGCATGTTGAACTATTGAACAGGTAATAAAATAATTAAGCACTTGAATGCATATGCATTTTATAGCTGATTTTTATGATACTTTGTTTTAATAGTGATTCCACAGTAAAGAAGAAAGTCTGAGTAAATGTGTGAGTCACAGTAAATGTATGCTTTGGTCTAGAGTGGTTGATAGGGAGTGTGTACTGTTTAAGACACATTCTGCAGCGGGCTAAGGACTAGATTCAGGCTGTAGACATGTCTGGTCCTGTGGTAAAGATCTGAAATTAGATCTCCAAGACCAGCCTTTAGCCCTCAAAAATTCACTTAAAAGTGAACTAAAGTACTGGCTACAGCAAAGAATGCAAGGGTTTGAAAAATGCATAAGAAAAAATAAATAAAAGCCTGAGGCCAAACAAAATATCATTTTAATAATAGATATTAAAGCAAATATTTATTTTAGAAAACAAAAGTAAACTGAGTCTGCACCGTCCCCAAAAAGGCAGGAACGTGAAGATTTGCAATTAAAACTGAAACGTTATTAGAAAAACGACTTAAAAACTAAGATGCAACGGACTTACGCAATGCGCTTAACAAATAAACAGACCTAAAAGTTAAAACAAACTAAAGCTAAAAGTTATACAAAGTCACAAATGTAAAAGTGTCAGTCGTTAAAAACTCATATTTAAGCTAATTTAGATCTCCGTTCTGCTGAATCAGAAGCGAAGCTGAAGGCGCGTAATGTTGATGCCACGAAAACTCGCGCGCAAGACCCATCATCCATCTATCCATCCCACATGAGCCGAAACCCAGTGAAAAGCCTGAGAAAAGTGGAAAGCTTTTCTCTTTTAAATCTCGACCATGTCCACGTCCTCAAAAGAATGGATCTAATTAAAAGGTTGTACTCGTCATCATTGTGTGAGCATTGCCAAAGTCTGTGTGAAGGCAGGGATGAGGGCAGTGCTAGGATGAGAGTCATATTGAGTTTCTTCCTCTCATTGGTTTGGGGGCTCACTTTGGACACGCAGTCGAGGGAACCTCCTGCCATATAAATAGGGCTGGTCGCTCTTTATTATTCTAGCATCACGGCAGCAGGTTCCTGCTAAGTTTGGAGTTTATACCACAACTGTATGCCTGCTTGAAGTAGTTAAACCAGGGCACTGCAGCACAAGGAGTCTGCATGTCGGTATAGACATGCTCAGCTTTGTGGATACCCGGATTCTGTTGCTGCTCGCAGTGACTTCGTATCTAGCATCATGTCAATGTAAGTTTGCTTTTTTGTCTAACCATGGATCTTAAGGCTTTTGCTCTCTTCTCTACTGCTGGATTTTCTCGTTGAACAATGCTGGGAAATTGCCTGAAGGAAAGCTAAAACTACATCTCTGAAGATTTCATTCGTTTCCTTTGGTTTTCCACTGTAAAATCCGACGGGATTTTTTTAAGGATTCCTCGTGGTCTGTGGATATTTTCATCTTGAGAAACGGAAACACATTGCATAGTTATCAAAAGCTGAGATAAATAAACTCTTTAAAATGTAGAATTGAGTTTAAATAAAGATAGCTGATTGGATGTACTGAGTTTAAAGTGTAGGGCAGGGCAGTGTCTCATATTTTCCCCAGTCTCCAGCACAATGATTTTTTAATTATAGGGGTATGTAAAAGCTGCCCCCTGCTGGATAAAATCTGTAATATCACATTTAACCAGCATCCAAGTTTATTGGTAATTTGATTTTATGAAATAGACTTTCTTTGCATTGTACGTGCAAAAATATTATCACAATAAATTATATAAAATATTAAAATACATATATGCTGAGTAGCTAATTAAAGTACGTCGATGAACATATCTAATACATTTTATGTATCAAAGACCACAATACGTTTTAAAAATTAATGAATTTACTTAAATATTTGCATCCGTTTTAATCCGTTTATAACATGTTTTTAGAAAACAAGTAAACTGGCATAATGTGACGTAAGGTCATCATTCAGAGTCACGTGCGCCATCTGGTGGTGAATAAGCGACATGGCACGTGTTCATTACAGGACTGCAGATCAGTCAGTCCAGCATAGGTGTTGGCATGAAAACCGGAAGGCCTAGACACCTAAAACAATAATTTATAACCTAAATGTATTATTTATTTAAGTAAATACATTAATTGAGCATTAGATAGCAATTGCAGGAATATAATATATATTTGAATTAAAATGTAGTCTTATATTTTTACATAAAGTTAAGCCAACATTTAGTATTTTAATAAATATAGTGTTGTAGAGTATTTTGACTCAACAAAATAGTGAAGTACTAAGCAAATTATTATAAATAATATTTTTTTTAGGTTTAATACAATTCGATTTTAACACAATTTGATTTCTACATCAATTCTTACAGAAGCCTATTAAAATGCTAATTTAACCTTAAATTATGATTCTGAACACATTTTGTTTTACATAAATTCTTTACGTATTTTACGTTTATACACATATCCTATAAATACATTAGGTTATTTTACAGAAAATAGCATATAGGTAAATACGCAGATTTGAATTAAGGCCTACTGAAATCAGGTCACCTCATACTGGCAACAATGCAATATGAAAGCATAGACAACACCATTACATAATTTCTATTTTGGCACATTGGTTATAACATTTAATCAAATTTAAAGTAAACATTTAGGCCTGTTTTCTTTTTGGATCTCCATATACTTCACCTTTACCAGATAATAGTAATCAGGATTCATTTAGAAAATTCAGTTTTGTGCATAGTATTTGTTTACTTTTTTTTTATAAAAATGTATATTCTTATATTATGTTTAGAGCATAAATCTAATTGCTTACTTCTGTCTCTCTCCCCTTCTCTCTCTCTCTCTCTTGCTCTGTATTCTTCATCCACCCCACATCTTCAACACACAGCGGTCAGTACACTTTGCATGAAGTTATTTTTAACAGTTTTAATAATGAACATATTTACCTTGTTTGTGCCCAAATCACCAGATAGTTGATAGTCCGTGTAAAGATCCTTCATGTCTATTTGGTCAATCTCAAATATGCGAGAGTATTTCGATTACTGGACTTTCTGGGTTTTTCCTGCTTTCCTGTGACGGAAAGAAGGAAAGCGCTATTGGCTCAAGCGAATGTCAGTGAAACTAGAGACCACCTTATCCTGCCTACCACGCAACCTGGGCACAATGAACCTTTTTAGATGGCCTTGAGAAGAGGTAGACTCAAAAAACAAAAACAACATGGTGCAGAAATTCCTCAAACCTGGAATACTGCGCTCAGTAGTCCAACCGAGCTGCAGTGAACATGCATAGCATAGGTTGCATACTAAAATTTAAGATTTTTCTGCATTTGAGATTGAATCAAATTCACTTGAATGTCACCTGTATCAATCACTAACAACAGCAGGTGCTACAAGGAGTGTTTGGTCAGTGGGACAAGCTTATTATTTTTGTTTTAGTGTGAACCACAGCAGGCCTTTACACTCCTATAAGCACCTCTGTTGAATATGTGTCTTTAAATGACTATAAATATTGCATGACTGGTGCATTGCTACATTAATATTTTACATTCTCAATTTTCAATTCGGTTTTGGACACGAGGTAGTTACTGACATATGATCATTATTATTATAGCTTTTGCCCACTAACATGCATGTTTTTCATTTAAAGAGTATATGAAGCACTGTGTTATACATCACATGTCAAAAGAAACCTGCATAGATGGAATAAATACATCATGTACATCCATTTCTTTATAGTTTCTTATGTTAAGTATAATATTCTTATGCTAATGGAGATTGCTGTAGTATTGCATATCTATTGAATTTATTTGTTTATATATGTAAACAATATTTGCATGACATCAGATAACCTTAAATGTGTTTGTTTGATAATGTTTTCATTTATTTATTTTGTGCACGTATAAAAGCATGTCGTCTTCCTATGAAGGTATTGATGGGTAAATAAAATGTCACTGTAGGAAAAAGGCTTGTGCCTGATGTCTAATTATACTTTTTCATAAATAGGGCCTAAGAGGACCAAAAGGACCCAGAGGTGACAGGGTAAGCAAGTTCTAAAATTATGCCATATTGTTATTATATTCGAATCTATTAAAAGCCTGACTGTTAATCCAATTCAGGCCAAACAGCAACTTTGAGAATTTAGGTACAGGCCAATAAATAAAATCAAGTTGTAATGAAATCTAAATAGATAAAACCTATTATGTATCTTATTTTATTATCAGGTTTAATTTTTACTTTCAGCTTCAGTTTAGCAGTAACTACTTTTCCTCAGCACAATAGGTTTACCTCACATTTTTAACACATATCTAAAATAAACTTTTCTAGATGTTCATCAAGACAATTTGAACCTTACATTTGTTTTGCTTTATTAAGGGTCCTAAAGGACCAGATGGAAAACCCGGCAGACCTGGACTTCCTGGGCCAGCTGGCCCCCCTGGCCCCCCTGGTCTTGGTGGAGTAAGTTACCGTTTCATAAAAAAAATATATTTCTTAAAATGTTATTGAGATCTAAATTTTTACACAGCCGTTGGCTGCAAGCATTGCATTTATTCATATTTTGAGGCCTGTGATTCATTTTGTACCCCATGACCCAGTCATATTTAACATTTGACCTTTAACCTTTGACCTGCCCTTGTCTCAAAATGGCTTCCAACTGTGTGTGATGTGTTTTTAATGCCATAAATGCAGGGCTAGAAACTAATCTAAACCATTTTAAGAATGTTTTTCTGCTGAGGCAATATTTTAAATAAACATTTGTTTACCTTTGCAGAACTTTGCTGCTCAATATGATGGCGCTAAAGGACCTGACCCCGGACCTGGACCTATGGTGGGTTTCATTTCAGCCTAAAGCTTATTCTATAAATGCATTAATATTATGTTTATATAACTAATGTTAAATAGACCCTTTATATCTCCACAATCTATTAGTCAAAAAGCAGGCCATCCTCGAGCTGATCATTTTTTTTATATTCTGTTACTTTCTCAGGGTTTGATGGGACCTAGAGGCCCAGCTGGACCTCCTGGTTCTCCTGTGAGTATTTCATTCTGTTTAATATGGATTACAAATATGTTTTGTAGATTTTCAATAAAATATTTTAATAAATGTAGCTCACATAATGATCGGTCCAATAACATAGTAATCAATTCAAGCAAATTTATATATCTAAATATGTTTTCTTTTTCCAATGACGTTTAGGGACCTCAAGGATTCCAAGGACACGCTGGTGAGCCCGGAGAGCCAGGACAAGCTGTAAGTATTCTTGATTTGACTGTCGACCGACATCTTTTTGACTTTTGAACTTTAACACACTTTAATTTACTTTACTTTATCATCACAGGGACCAGTTGGTGCTCGTGGCCCTCCTGGACCCCCAGGCAAAAATGGTGAAGATGTAAGTACAATAAT
This sequence comes from Paramisgurnus dabryanus, assembly GCF_030506205.2. NCBI lineage: Eukaryota > Metazoa > Chordata > Actinopteri > Cypriniformes > Cobitidae > Paramisgurnus > Paramisgurnus dabryanus. The sequence continues at coordinate 16,810,928 of NC_133355.1, read as the reverse complement.
GCTGTGTGCTAAAATCAAACTTTTATTCTTACCATACATTTACACGGCCAATTTAAAGATGTTGGGTCACATCACATTACATTTTGTCATTTTCTCAAGGGTAACAATGGCAGACCTGGAAAACCTGGAGATAGAGGTACCCCTGGAACTCAGGTAAGGCCAATGTCAAATTTATTTGTTTAACCCGTGTGCAATAAATATAGCATTTACTTATTTATGTGAATGGATCTTAATTCTGCTTTATTTTACAGGGTGCACGTGGTTTCCCCGGAACTCCTGGGCTTCCTGGAATGAAGGGACACAGAGTAAGTGCATTGTTGATCATAAAATCATTTCCTAAAAAGACACTGTTAGCCATAGATGATAGAAATTATATTTGTAAGTAGTTTTAAATGCACATACACATGCTTTATACACCGCTTTAAGTGCTTTATAGCACCTATGTGGAACCATAAGCACCTACCCCCTTAACTGTCAACCTTTCCATGTAAGGAACACGGAAGTACTACAATATTTTGGATGTACATTTGATTGAATCATGGCTTCATGTTTATAGCATTTCTGTTGTGAAACATTAACATTTTTTGTATTTTATTTATAAAATTAATGTTATTGCATTATTTTTATTTATTTAAAAAAATAATTTCTAAAATAATTTCACCTCCAGACACTTTAGTGATAAACCTTAAATTGTCTTCTTTAAAACAAGACCAAGAAGAGGCTTCTAGACCAGAACTTGCCAGAGTTATATTTATTTTTAAGGGGCACATCAACCCACACTTAATAAGCGGGGTGACAGTTAAGGGGTAAACTGGTTCCCCTGTCATTACAAACAAGTGTACCTAGAAATATCTTTAGCAAACAAATTATCTTTATTTTTAAAGTAACCAAACAATGTTAATTTTGTTAACTTTATATATATTAAAAAATCTTTATTTTTTGTGTGACAGGGTTACACTGGTCTTGATGGACGCAAAGGAGAGCCTGGTACCGCTGGCCCTAAGGTAATAATCCTGCATAATCTCAGACTGTGATTTTACAGTACACATCCGAAACTTTCCAAATAAAGTATTATGTTAAGAAGAAGCAAACTTTAGCAAATATCTATCAGTTATATATATATATACTGTGCGTTCATGCTGAATGCAATGAGTTTACAAAGGTGGTATCACAATTATAAGGTTTTTGTTTATCTCTACAATAGGGAGAGAATGGGTCTCCTGGATCAAATGGAAGCCCCGGACTGGCAGTAAGTCAAATATTATTATTCACTCAGTAATAATGTTAAATGTATATCCCAGTGTTGTACTATATTACTAGCACAGCTGCTTACATCAGTATACAAGGACTATTTTTTTCCCTTTGATGCCATTGTTTTCTTGTTGCACAGGGTGGTCGTGGTCTTTCTGGTGAGAGAGGTCGTGTTGGTCCTTCTGGTCCAGCTGGTGCTCGCGGTGCTGATGGCAACACTGGTCCTGCTGGCCCTGCTGTGAGTGGACTGAGTGCACTTTGACCCCTTTGTCTCTTAAATTGTGCCACTGGTCGCGATCCTAATGTGATCTTGTACGAGTAAGCTGTTTTCTTCAACCCCCAGGGTCCTTTGGGAGCAGCTGGTCCTCCTGGTTTTCCTGGTGCCCCCGGACCTAAGGTAAGAGTGACTGTTGCCGAAAACAGGTGTATGTACTCACCCTGGCACTTTATGAAAGCTAAGAAACTAATAGAAATACTTCAAGAAGAAGCTTATTCTACCAACTAAACATGAGTCATATTAAATTAGTCATATTAAGGGCATACTCACATTTGGTGCTTTTAACCAAACGCCTCATGCTTTGTACATAGCTACACATGTAATTCCACAAATTACAATTTGTATTTACCATGTCATTGATATTTGACAGGGAGAGGTTGGTCCTGCTGGTCCCAGTGGTCCATCTGGACCTCAGGGACAAAGAGGAGAGCCAGGTCCTAACGGTGCCGTCGGCCCTGTTGGACCCACTGTAAGTGCATTTTAAATAGTTTTCAGATCATTTGATCAAACTTCCATGAATCAAACTAATAATCTGTCTTTCTTTGAATCCTTACAGGGTAATCCTGGTGCTAATGGTATCAATGGTGCTAAAGGAGCAGCTGTGAGTCCACAACTTTCTATACAATTCTGTTTGAACTATATATGAAGAGGTCAGATGCAAAACCCTTTAAGTGCGTCTGAGGTTTTCTTGCAAATTACCATTTTATATCAGAGTCTTAACCCCTTAACTAATGCTATAAACATGAACTAGGCTTCATGTTTATAGCATTTCTGTTGTGAAACAGAACATTTTTTATTTTATTAATATAAATCATAAATTTTTATATAAAATTATGATGTAATTGCATTATTCTTATTTATAAAAAAATTTAAACTTCTATACCAATTTCACCAAAAACATGAGTGATAAACCTTAAATTGTCCTCTTTCAAACAAGACCAAGTTGAGGCTTCTAGACCAAAAAATTTTATTAATTTAAAGGTGCACATCAACTTTTCACCCCCCACTCAATAAGGGGGGTGACAGTTAAGAGATTAATGGATTTTGCCAACAAATTGGTATTTCTGAATGACCCAAGGCCGGGATTAAAGTATTTATGTGCCGACAGCATTCGGTTAATATCGCTATCTCATTTTTCTACGGAGGTGGCGTTTATAGGTTTTTGCATCTGAGCTCCTCATATCTTCCTACACAATTTATTTTCAAGAATAAGAAGTCAGAACTGCAATAAACAAGCATAATTTATGATATAATGACTACAGTTTATGTCTTTGGCACCTGCTTTAATGGGAGGATTCCTTGATGAAAACAGTGTAAAATTTATAAATCAGTCAATTACAAACACATTTTGATTTAAGACTTTTTTAACAAACTATCAAAATATGTTTGCAGTCATTTAAATTATTTAAGATTAATATTAAACTATAAATATTTAACTATATACTGCTAAAAATGAACTATATATATTTTTAAATCTGGTTATAAAATTTTTATAAAATTTATGCTAAGTATCACAGTGTATCTGACAATAGACTACATTGCTCAATTTATTTTAAATTATTTATCTTATCTGGTTCAAGGGTAGCAGTGAACACTTCCTTCATCAAATCAATGATTTCTTGTATTTAATTTCTTTTCGGTGTAACACTTGGCATGTATGGATATGGCATAGATATATTACCATATTATAAGTCACATATTTCCTTAATTGTGCTATAAACATAACAGTCTGATTACATGCCTACAGACAAATTATTTCTATGGTTAGTATTGCTAATGCAAAGTACATCTTATGAAACTTATTACAGTTAATATCACTTACATGTTATGAAAAATTTGCTATAACACCATGCATTCTATATATTTCATTATTCTGTATGACTTCCCAATTTCTATACTTTTACATTTATACTTTTATATGTAAAAGCACTATAAAATCACTTTGAATTGAACTAAATCATATAATCATATATACTTTGATATCTTCAACAGGGTGCCGCAGGAATTGCTGGTGCCCCCGGTTTCCCCGGCCCAAGAGGAGGCCCTGGACCCCAGGGACCTTCTGGAGCATCTGGCCCAAGAGGTCTTTCTGTGAGTAGTATCTGATTTTCTGATGTTTATGCTTTATTTTAGGGATGCATAAAATTAAATATTTTACTAAAATATTGTCTTTCGTTTAATAAAAAGTGAAAATAGGTCAGAAAAATGCTTTAAAGAAGTGTTCTGTATTTACAATAATTAGTATATAATCCTTGCCAAAATTCTTATGCAAAATTCACATGTATGACTTTTAAAGTCCCCATCTTTAGAAGTAAGTGTCCTCTTGGATATTGATGCGTTTATGAAGTGTTTTAGATGCTATTGCACATTGCATGCAGGGACTGTACTTATCGGGGACATCATACACAGTACAGTACAGTACAGTAAAGGGTCATTTATGGCAACAATGTCTATAAAACATAAGAGTCAAATTTGTTACTGTTACTGAAGACACATAAGGTGTACCAAAGATCTACTTTTGTAGGGTAAAGTGATCCTTGATTTTGAAGATCATTGTTAGTAATTTGTTTTCTGCATGTCGTAATGTTTTAGAAAAGCTATGTTTTGGGATTTTTTATGGAATCAAACCATTTTAATGAGTAATATGCATTTTTTTTAAATGCAATATTTTATTAATCATGTATTTTATATTAAACTGTTTGCATGTTTTAAGATTTTTTGCAGTTTCCGAATCTTCACAGTCAATACTTTTTCTTAATTTATAAAGGTTTACTCTAACAATTAAACTGCTTTATTGCTCAGGGTGATCCCGGTCCTTCTGGAGTGAAGGGAGATACTGGTGTTAAGGGTGAGCCTGTGAGTATTCACTCTCTTAGGTATCTTTACATGTTTAGAAAAGGCAAATAGTCTTTGCCATGATTGTGCACTTCGGGTCACCGTCTGTTTCGTGTATTTGCTGTACAGGGTACTGCTGGTCCTCCTGGTCCTCCCGGTCCTTCTGGTGAAGAGGGAAAGAGAGGCTCATCTGGCGAGCAGGGATCTACTGGACCCGCGGGATTGCGTGGACCTAGAGTAAGTGGGAGCTTGTTTTTATATACTGTATGTTGCCATGTTTATGGGGATGCCATAGTAAGCTGTTTTAATATTATAAGACCTTTTCCATTCAGTTTAATTCTAAAGGTCAAACAGAGGATGGAAAAGGTTACAAAAATGTAATTGCAGTTTTGCCATCAAAAATATAACACTATAAAAGGAGAAAATGTATAATAATAAGATGTAACATTGCAAATTGAAACCTTATTGAAATAATAAACAACAATTTAAGTTAAATTGTGTGCTAAAATATCAAGTACAGAGCAATATCAAATGTTTTTGTTTTTTTATTAAGAGAATAATCTAAGAGCTTTTAATCTAAGATATATTTTCATGTTTATATTCTTTACTTTTTATTCAACTGTGTGTTTATGTTTCTCATAGGGAGCTGCTGGTACTCGTGGTCTGCCTGGTCTGGCTGGAAGATCAGGACCAATGGTAGGTTATATTATAGGACATGTAACTCAAGCCCATGAATTATTTTGGGCAAACACACGGACGGTTGATCATAGCAGTGATCACTACAAAATATTAAAGAACATCTTGTAGTTACTTGAATACATGGCCTGATCCTAATTGAAGATGCCATACCTGCATTAATCATTGGGTTTTACCCCACAGGGAATGCCTGGAGCACGTGGTGCCACTGGTACCCCTGGAGCCCGCGGACCTCCAGGAGATGCTGGTCGTGCTGGTGAGCCTGGTCTTACTGGAGCCAGAGTAAGTATCGTGAAACACATCTAGCCTTCCACTTTTTTGAGACATCAGCATTTAACCATGATCTTACATTTCTGCAGGGTCTCCCTGGAAGCCCTGGAAGTGCTGGACCCCCAGGAAAGGAAGGGCCTGCTGTGAGTATAATTAAAACATTTTTGTAAATTAATTCAGTGAAAAAATTACTAAAAACATAATAATAATGGTAATATTAAAAAGCATCACACATATCTTAGGCGTTGTGCTTTATACAAACTCATCACTACTTCATATCTAATGTTTTAGGGTGCCAATGGTCAAGATGGTCGCACTGGCCCACCTGGCCCAACTGGACCCAGAGGTCAGCCTGGTAACATTGGATTCCCCGGCCCCAAAGGACCTTCCGTAAGTATAGACTTTATTTTGCCTGTTGAAGCTGTTAATCTTTGTTTAGAGATTTAAATAAAAATGTTGCATTCCCTTACCAATTCATAAACAAACCAATAACCCAACAATGAATCTCATAGCTTTATTCAATATTAGAGTCAGTGTTTCATTATTGTATGTTGGTTTAATTGTAGGGTGAGGCTGGCAAGCCAGGTGACAAGGGACCTGCTGGTCCAACTGGACTGAGAGTAAGTATTTCAGTAAACGTTCATTAATATTCAGTCATAAGGAGTGATGTTATTGAGTTTCTCTGATTTGATCACTTATAGGGTCAACCTGGTCCTGATGGTAATAACGGTGCTGCTGGACCTGCCGGACTTGCTGTGAGTACCAAAAACTTTAACTTTTATACATTTGTATACATGCAGGTGACTTTTAAGTTTCTCTGTGATAAATTACTATTATTATTTATTCATTTTAGGGTGGCCCAGGTGAGAAAGGAGAACAAGGACCCGCTGGTGCTCCTGGTTTCCAGGTCAGTGTCTTGAGATGCTTGCCATTGGGCGTTCTATGTATGTATCTTTACTGAAATTATAAAGCATATACAGATATAGGTTTAACCCCTTCAGACCTGGTTAATCAATGTGCCTTATTTTGATTGGTTGATCAGCATTTTTAATGGTTTGAACCCTAAAACATATGATGTTCATTCCAGTGGACACAATTATACATGATACTTCCATCATTAAAATAATTCAATGACTCCAGTGGGTTAATATAATATGGGTTCTGAAGCAAAACTATACATTAGTTTTCACCTGCTTGTTTCGTCACAAGACGTTCTTCAAGTACTTGTTTCTCTTTCAACCTTACAGGGTCTCCCTGGCCCCGCTGGACCTGTTGGTGAGGCTGGCAAACCTGGAGAGAGAGTGAGTTACTGAGATGCAGTGTTAAATATACTACACGGTGGCTAATGTAAAAACTTTATGGATAGGTTGATGTTTAATCATTTTTAATATTCAACAGGGTATCCCTGGAGATCAAGGTCCATCAGGACCTGCTGGTGTGAAGGTAACTTAACCTTTCTTGGGTTGTAATGTACATACGCATATGTTTAGGAAAATGCCTTTTTAACTTCTCCCTTGTATCACTGTGTAGGGAGAGCGTGGTACCCCTGGACCCGCTGGTGCTACTGGTTCTCAGGGATCCATTGGTCCCCGTGGCCCATCTGGTACTCCTGGCCCTGATGGAAACAAGGTGGGTATATTGATAGGAACAATAAGTGTACACTTCACCTTGTAACACCTTGTAATCTGACAAGATCCCATGATTTTCTATACAGGGAGAGCCTGGTGCAGCTGGAGCTGCCGGTGGCCCTGGACACCAGGGAGCTGCTGGTATGCCCGGTGAGCGTGGTGCTGCTGGCACCCCTGGACCCAAGGGTGAGAAGGTAAGTTTAAAGTTCAGTTCATGGCATAAAACATGTCCTGTGACTCCTATGTGACTAAAAGAGCATTTCTGTGATACACAGGGTGATGCTGGATACAGAGGACCTGAGGGCAATGTCGGAAGAGATGGTGCCCGCGTAAGTACCTGCTTCAGTGCACACTCAGCAGAAATCCCATATGTTGTGTAGCCATGACTAAATGGTGCATCTTCTTTAATTAACAGGGCGCTCCTGGACCCAGTGGACCCCCTGGACCCGCTGGTGCTAATGGTGACAAGGTAAAGACCAATTTTTGGGTCGTCGTTGCCAGATGAATGCTAATGATCGTTGTTTTCACTACAAACCGAGGAATTATTCATTACACATTTACATGGGTGCAAAAAGATATCATTTCGTCACAGATCTTGCATAATGTTCTGTATTTTACAACGTGTTAAAAATAAGCTATAAAGATAGCTATAAAGCAGATTGAAACAACTAAGGATGACATTCGGTCAGTGGCATACTATCGACATTTCGAAGTTGTCTTCTCAGGGGCAAGTATGTAATTTGCATCTTTGCCAAATTGCATAAAGAGGAAAATCCTGCTGGCCACTGTCAGAAATTGTCCAGGCATCACTGCTGCCCCCTACTGAAAAGTCTAAATAATTTTACTAAAAAGCAAATTACAAACCCACATGAAAAATACTGTATTATACATTAGTATTTGCTTTAGTAAATTGTTATATTTTTTGTAGTAATTATACTACGGTATAGTATAATTAAGTTTGCTATAGTATTCTGCATTGCAAATTGTAGTACATACAGTAGTATACTTTAATAGGGTTAGGGTTAGGGTTCACTACAGTTTAAATAGTGGTACATTTTTTAATGTGGGAAGAGAATTTAACCAAACTATTTTTACATTTTGGTTGTTTAAAACTTA